>NW_018223334.1:176326-176842 GCF_001263595.1 Phalaenopsis equestris
TTGGCCAATTAAGAGGTGTAATGTGGTGATGAATGGTGGAGATCGGACAGTGTGCGCATTTCTGGCAGTCTGACCTCAGTTGCTGTCCTCTAAGTTTGATTTGGGTGAGGTGTCATGGTGGTTGCTCTCGGTTTTGGGCTTTTCCGGCCACTAGGCTGGCCGGCCGGCCCGGGGGGGGGGGCTCGGAGTCCATGGCTTCATTTAAGTGGTTTCATGGTGTTTGGACTGGTCGCTAGGTCCAACTAATGGCTGTGGTGGAGTTAATTTGGTGGCTTTAAGGTGGTTGGGTCACATTTAGTGCATGGGTCCAAGTGGGTGAAAATGACCAAAACTTGGGTTGAGCTAGGTTAACCATGTCAATTGGCCCACATAATTGTTGAATTTGGTGTATATAATCACAAGGAACAACTTTGGTAAAGGATATAAATAGTTTTGAGTTCAATTGGGGGGTCAATTTGAAGGAATTTTGAACTTTAATCAATTTGGTCATGTTGGGCTAGGCTTGGGTCTAGCTTG
>NW_018223334.1:177144-182517 GCF_001263595.1 Phalaenopsis equestris
TTTGGTGAGATTAAGTCATATGGTCAAAATTGGGGTTTTGACCCAAATCAAAATTGGGCTCAAATCATGGACCAATTGAGCTTGGATTTGGTTTAGTTTGGTCGTATAAAAAGTGAATTTGAGTTTAGGATGGGAATTGGTGTCAATTGAGATCAAATTCATGGACATTTGAGTTGGATTTGGGGAAATTTGGGTCTTTAAAGGGGAATTTGAGTATTTTGGTTAAATATGGTCAAATTGGCCAAACTGGGTCATATAGTAGTTGAAAGAAATGAAATTGGGAATATTTAGGATTTATTGGAATTTTTTGGGAATTTTTAGAAATTTTTGGGAATTTTGGATTATGGAGGGGTATTTTGGTAATTTGGGGGTGTTTTAGGGGCAAAAGGCCAAGATGGGTAATTTGGTAGATTTGAGGTACCAATCATCACCAATAAGTCATGGACCAAAGGAAACTCCATTTTGGGTCCTCTACATAGTGGTCTTAGCTAAACTGTAGCCCTAGGGCTAGTAGATTTAGGGGACCATCTACATGAGTATCCTAAAAGATCAAGGGATCTATGCTAGAAATTTGAGTTCAGGGTTGTGAGTGATTGTGGGTGCAGATAAGTCTCCAGACCAACACCCAAGGTCAACCCTAAGGTCCAGCAATCCTAGGGGTGACTCATCCTGAGTTTCCCCCACAGTGACCCCACCTACTAAGTGCATAGAGGTTGGGAGCAATATGTGGAACTCCAGGTTGAGTAAAGAAGAGGGTAGAATTTCTAATTGTGAGGGTTCCATGTCTAGTTTTCTAGGAATAGTCAACAGGAAAAGTTCTATGGCTAGACCCTAGGCTACTAAAGAGGAAAAACTAAACCTCAACCAAAAATGAGGTCAACACCCCCAGGTGGAGGGAGAAGAGGGAAATCTTGTGTGAGAGCTAGAATCTTCTCTATCTAACTCATCTTCAAGGCTATTCAAACTATTGATTAGCCAATGCTCTTTATAGCATCTCTAGTAAGGGTAAAGAATATTATTGCTCCTATTTGGCACACCACAGTTAAAATACATCCACAACAGAACTCCTATACTTGTTACTGCTTCATGATAATAAAAAATATATTTTATTTATATTTCCTTCATATTGTAAATACTTAGTTAAGTTAGTTAGTTGCTTACTTTATTTTCAATTATCAAAAAGTACAAAAAGAATTGAATTTTCATTCCTATTTTAGTATATAGAGTTTAAGTAAGAATACTTTGCTAAGTAGAATTTTGCTATCTAATTTCTCTTATTTTATAAAGTGCATAATATATTTTTCTCGTGGGTTCGATATTCAGGGCGTAATAAAAAACTTATATTACTTGATAATGATACGTATACTTGTGTAGTATCCCATATTAAGTATTATAACTGTATTCTTATTTTCTTTGAAATTAGAAATTTAACTAGTTTTTTCTTGGGATCAAGTTTTTATCTTTGTTGCAAGTTAAGAACTATAATTAAATAAATTAAGCATATAATTGTATACATCACATTGACATCTATAAATAAAATCGGGAACTCACACTTAAATGGATAAGGTGATGCCTAGCACATGAGCCAATATATCAGGGATAATAATTTCCATGGGATTAGACTCTATTAGATCATTTATAAGTACCAAATTTATCATCGTAGTGATTCCCTTATAAACTTGAAGTAAGGTAGTAAGATATGTTAAGTTAAAGGAAGAATTGACCCCATTTATTATGTATGTTTGTTTTTTCTATTACAACAATATAGAGGACTTTGAGAACACCTAAATATATATTTTTATGCTGATACCTGTCATTCTTGTTAGACATTTTTCTTAGTTCAATTTTATTTTTTCAGGTTTAGTTTATATTTACTTTCTGTTGCAAATTATTTTGTCTTGATGAATACTTGTAATTGTTTCTGATTGACATTTGTGGTAGATATAATTTTTGAGTTATTTTTCTTCATGCTTATATTATTTGTACTAAATGCTATACATGTTAAAATAAAACTTAGAGGAGGAAGAAAAACAAATTTCAGATTTAATATATTTAATTTTAGTTTAATATTATTGCAAGCATGTATTTGGCTAGATTTATTTTCTTCTGCAATCATTCTATCCTAACAATGCATGCATATAAATTTTGTAGGATGTTGTAGTAGCCGGTAGATTCAGCTTTTATAGTTTTCTTACTGCTACATTTTATGAAATTAATTGCAAAATAATTAAAAATTAAAGTTTGTAGGAAGGAAGAAAAATAAAATTTAAAGTTAAACTTAGAGTTTGTCGCCAAATTAGAATTTGTCGGTCGTCGGAATGGATATGTCGATGTCCGATTTAATTTAATATATTTATTTATAATTTTGAAAAATAACATTTTAAATCTTAAAAAAACGAGACCAAACCGATCTCATTTCTGCAATATTTTAAATGATCGAGAATGGCACGCCAAGCAATGCATCCATCCCTAAGAATAGATATACTATTCACTGGTGAGATTTGATTAAATAGTCTAAAGAATTTTTGACATTCATTTAAGTATGCAAAAAGTCTTTTTTTTATGTTGATCGAAAAGTTCTCTTTTTTAATATGAAAAATTAAATAGGGTTTATATTAAGTTGGGTTCTTAAAGTTTCCTATAAGAGCAACCCCTATAGTTAATTACATCTTAGATAACTGATACACCAAAAATATATGCATTTTTAGATCATATTTTATACTTATTTTTGGTGATATTGCACTTTAATGGAAGGTATTTTGATGTTTTCTTGTCTATCTTGCAGGTTGTTGAATTTTAGGACTTGGAACAAAAAAGAAGCAAAAAGGATGAAATTTGAAGTCGAAATGAAGAAGTTGAAAATTTGTCCAGCGCCGACGGCGGGGCCAGTGTTGGTTCAGACCTTGTTTCTAAGAGATTCGACAAATTTGAATGTTTTGTGAAGAGTTTTTGGATGCACCTTTTCAAGAACTGACTCTAGGCTCTATTTGTGGCCAAAATTGATGAGAAAATTTGCTCCTTTTTCACCACTCCTTCACTCAATTCAATCTCTTACACACCATGCATGTTTCCATCTTCATTCCACCACCATTTTGGAGTCTATTATTGATTTTTCTTTAAGAATTTAGAGTTTTTGTGTTAAGATTAAGTGTAAATTATTCTCTAAGAGTGTTGAAGAAGGAGAAAAGTGAGAGATTTCTTCTTCTTACATTTCTTAGGAAAGCCTACAAGGGATTTGCTTTGAGAAAAGGTTTCAGATAAGTGTTGTATGAACTTTCTTTTATATATGAAATTTGTGTTTTGTTGTATCTTTCACATGAAATTTGAGTAGTTTTCTTTATCTTTCTCCCTACTCTGAGATATTGTGAAATGAAGAGATAACAAAGATGTGCCAATGTTAAAATATAAATAAAATTGTGATGATTTTCAACTCCGAACCTAACTTACTTTTCAATCTGGCCAATTTAATTATTAAAATTTATTGTGAAACATATAATCTGTAAAATGAAGTATGAGTTCTACAATATAGTGAGGATCACATTTGATTCCGTGAAGGAGAATTTCGTTCATGAAATTAAGTGCAAAAAATTAAGTGCAAATTAAGTGCAAATAAATAGGAAAATATACATTGTTGGGTGTAGAATTGGAGATTTTAGGGTGATAGACTAAAATCTCCAATTTGTTCTTAGTGTTTAAAGAACTAAAGTGATAGTTAGCCTTCAGGTGAAGGGAAGTGGGAGCTTTGGAGTGGGAGCTAGTATCCATCTAGTCTAACCACGGATTTTGGGACTAAACCTGGCATTAGCCAATGATTTTCTATAACATTGTATCAGGGTAGAGATTTAAAAATGCTTCTATTTAGCATAATACATATTAAAATCATTTATCTCTTCTCATTTTACTAAAAACTTATTATAGTGGGAAAGATGCTTTTGCACATAAGAAATCTTCATCACATAAACATAGTTACATTATTAAATAGTTAAATAGTTTAGCAGTTATTGTTTAAACTTTGCACTTCAGTTTTGCTAGTAGTTAAATAATTTAGTTTTAATAATATCTCAACATTCAAAATTAGTGACAGTAATTACTTGTTACTTTCTGTGAATTTCCTAGTTAATTTATCATTTCAAATTTAAACCTTCCCCGTTGGATCGATATTTGGGACCTAATTTATCATTTTAAATTTAGACCTTCCTAGTATATTACTTGATAATGATAAGTATAATTGTGTAGAATCCCAACATAAATTGCTTAAATTTCTTATTCATAAACTATTGCATCAAGCTTTTGGCACCGTTGCATAGTTGAGTCAACTTTATATATATTGCACAACTATATTTTTAGGGATCAAGTTTTTGGCGTTGTTGCTAGGGATATTTATCCTTAATATCTACCAGGAGGTGTTTTTAAAGTCCTAAAAATTACCTTGGATGACCAGAAACTTCCAATTTTTGAATTTCATGGCTTCCAATTCTAGAAATACTTTCAGGTATGGAGTTTTCAATAGAGGAAAGTTTATCAGTTTTGACGCGCAGAGTTTATATAACAAAGTCATTATAAAGAAGAGGCTTATTAAGGAGAGAGGCTTTGTTAATCATGGATTGATTTACCCAAGTTCTCTGATTAATAAAATCATTGTATAAATACGATGGGAAGTTAAAGACTTTACTATATCCAACCAATGTAAGTGAAATTAGGAGTTTTTTAGGACATGCTGGATTCTACAGGTGACATATTAAAGACTTTTCAAAAATTTCTAAGCCTTTATGCCATTTACGAGAGAAAGATGCAATTTTCAATTTTGATGAAGAATACCTAAAAGCTTTTAAGTTATTAAAAGAAAAATTTGTCACTGCACCAATAATAGTTTCACTAAATTGGGGAAACTTTTTGAACAGATGTGTGATGCTAGTGATTATGCAATTGGAATTATTTTATGACAAAAATATGATAAAATTTTTAAAGTTATTTACTATTCTAGTAAAACTCTTAATGAAACTCAAATAAATTATACAACAACTGAAAAAGAGTTATTAGCAATAGTATATGCCTTTGATAATTTTTTATTATATTTAGTTGGAACTCATTGTGTAGTGTATATAGATCATTCTGCTATTAAGTACTTAATGAAAAAGAAGGATGCTAAACCTAGACTTTTCAGATGGATTCTTCTTTTGCAAGATATTGATTTTACTTTAGTAGCTAGAAAGGGGACTAAAATATAAGTTGTTGATCATTTGTCTAGGCTTGAATTAGAAAAACCACTCTATTTTGAAAAATAAATTAATGAACATTTTTTAGATGAAAAATTGTTTAATATTAATGAGTGGCGTGTTTCGTGGAATGCAGACATTGTGAACTTTCTTGTTA
>NW_018223334.1:182548-199794 GCF_001263595.1 Phalaenopsis equestris
ATTTATTTCTGAAGCTAAGACTTATTTTTGGGATGACCCATTTTATATAAACAAGGAAAGGATCTCATTATTTGAAGATGTGTACCATTAGAAGAAACTTATGAAATTATCCAAAAATGTCATAATTCTAATTTTTGGGGACATTTTGGTGTTGATAAAACCACATACAAAATTTTACAATCTGGATTTTATAGGCCTACTATATTTAGAGATGTTAATGCTTATATTAAAACTTATGATAGATAACAACGAGTATGAAATATTTTTAGAAGAAATGAGATGCCCCTCAATTATATGCTATAAGTTGAAATATTTGATGTTTGGGGATTAGAGGATTGTTTGGGGATTAGATTTCATGGGACCATTTATACCATCTTTTGAAAATTTATATATTATGTTAGCAGTGGACTATGTATCCAAATGGATACAAGCTGTTGTTTTACCTCGATGTGATGCACAAAGTGTTACAAAGTTTTTGAAAAATAACATATTTTGTAGATTTCAGATGTCGAGAGTGATCGTAATCGATGGGGGAAGTCATTTTAGAAATGCCATATTGGAGAAGTTATTAAAGAAATATCATACAAATCATAGAATTGCTACTGCTAATCATCCTCAGACAAGTGATTTGGCTGAATTATCCAATCGAAAAATTAAGAGAATTATGGAAAAATCTATGAATCCAACAAAAATGGATTGGTCAGTCAAACTTGACTATGTTTTGTGGGCTTATAAGACTGCATACAGAACTCTTACAAGAATGTCCCCACATAGGTTAATATTTGGAAAACCTTGACACTTACTAGTTAAATCTGAGAATAAATCATATTGAGCGATCAAAGAGTTCAATTATAATTTACAAGATGTTGGTGAGAAAAGATTATTACAATTAAATGAGCTTGAAGAGATAAGGAATGAATCTTATGAGAGTGCTAAGATTTACAAAGAAAAGATGAAAATGTGGCATGATTGAAGGATGAAGTAGTGGCATGATCAAAAGATTCTTATTTAAAATTTTCAGCCAGGGCAACATGTTTTGCCATATAATGCATGGTTAAGATTATTTCCAGAGAAATTGAAGTCCAGGTGGATGGGCCCATTTGTTGTGATAAAAGTTTATCCTTATGGAGCTATGAATATTAAAGATCCTCAGACTGATAAAGTATTTCTAGTGAAAGGTCATAGACTGAAACCTTATTTTGTAAGGGATCAGCATAAATTTAACGAAGGAATGATGTTGAGCCAACTAGAATAAGCACTGGTTACGTCGGGCTGACGACATTAAACCAAGCGCTTTGTGGGAGACAACTCATAGTTATCGGTGTGCTTTGTCTTGAATGTTTTTTGTGTGTGATTAAGAAAATTGGAGTAGTATTTTTTATATTATTATGTTTTAGTATTGATTTGAACACTTTATTCAGTAACCTAAACATGTTAGAATGAGAATTTGGAAGTCAAGATGGCTGGTGCAAAATCGTGCACTGGCGCTTAAGCGTCAATATTCGGCGCTTAAGCGTGGCAGTTAAAATAATATGTGTTAAGTTAAGATTCTAGAAGGTTTAACTGCCAATTGGTTTGTAAAAATGTGCCAAGGCTATTCCAAGACGTGTCTAGGAGTTATTAGAAGGATTTAGGCCTATAAATAGGAGGGTTTGGTGAAGGAATTTCACCCCAGATCATTTTTAGCCGTAAAAGTGTAAGAGAAAGAGAGAATTTGATAAGATGTCTTCATGGGAGATGGATTTAAAGAAGAAGGAAGAGACCATAAGGAAGAGATTCATTAGTCAAAGTGCACAAGAGATGTATAACGGCTTTTTAGCCATTATTATCAAAGGAATATCGGAAAAGATCAACAGAATTGAGATTAATAAGGCTTTAATGGAAACCAAGGTATTTGAGATTCATGCACATCTTTAGCATATTGGATGACAATTGAAAATGCAATTTTGCCATGCTAGTTCTATAGAGAAATTGGATAAGAAGATGTTTCTTAAGCATAAATCGATTGAAGAAGATAGTATTAGAGTTCGTCACCACCGTCTGTTTTATCAACTTCATATTCTGATTGCTCCAGGAGAGACTAATGAAAGACCAGAGTTTTTCCCATCAAATGAAGAGTGGAGTTAAGTTCTATGTTTTATTTTGTTTGTTAGGAGTCGTTGTGTTTATGTGTTAGTGTTTAAGTCTTGTTTTTATTGTTTTATGTTTCATGTGTTTCGTTGTGAATGTTTGTTAGGTGTTCGTGCTTAGAAAATTTTATCATCCGAGACTATTTGGAGTGAGAGTTAAGTGTTACATGTATTGATAATTGTTTGTGAATGAATATACATTTGTTTGTTTTAAAATTTGTGTTATCTTAAGCCTCAAATGGAATTGAGTTATATAGAGAATTTTGAGAGAGAGAAGAGTTAATGGAGATGAAAATAGTCATTAAAATGTTATGAAACCATATAGGGGTAGAAAAATTAGGTAAATAGTGCATTTTACTTAGATTTAAAATTATCAAAAATCATGCATTGGCACTTAAGCGCCACATCTCGTGCTTAAGTGTGAGGTAACCCGAGAGGCAGACGCCTAAGTGCCACTTATCCACGCTTAAGCGTCGGTCCACAAAACCAATTCGTGAATTGCTAAAAGTGAAAAATTACCCTGAATAACGCCATTTTCACCCTCCCGTCACCTTTAACCTCTTAAAATCACAATTTTAAAGAGCTAGGGCACACTATTAAGTGGAGATTTCTTGGTAGAGTTAAGAAAATTTTGCTAGATGAGTTAAGAAAATTTTGCTAGATGGTAGAGTTAAGAAAATTTTGCTAGATTCTGATTTCTTAAGGTAAGAGCTTTACTTCTATGCAAAAATGTTGGATTTTCAGCATGTATTTTGAGTAAATTTGGAAAAATTCTAAAATTCACTATTCATGTTGAAAATGAGGAAAAATCTATGAAAATTGTATAGAAAGTGTAGCTTAAGCTTTTAGAAGTTGAGTTTAGTAGCTTAGACTTGATTTTTGAAGTTTTTTTTAATTTTATAAAATTGTAGAATGACACCAAGAATGAAGAGGAGTAAAGGAAAGAGCGCTTTTGATTCGAGCAAATTTGTGAGTTTAAAGGCTCAAGAGAGGTATAGTGATGTGCTGCAATCACGAAAGCTTATCCAGGAGCGTTGTTTTAAGAATCCAGGTTGATCTGTAGAAGATCTGATCATTCGCCGACAGTGGGAACGATTTTGTTGTTTTTCTACTGTTATAGTTATTTCTTTTATTTGGGAGTTCTATGCAAACCTACCTGAAGCTAAAGAAGTTCGAGTTATGGTTCAAGGAAAACTGGTACCTTTTTCACCGGAAGTAATCAATTTATTCTACCTTTTGCCACCGGATACTTTATGTTTTTATGCAAATTATAGTCTGACTATGACAGAGCTCGATGAGATTATTCCTTATTTGATGTTTGGAAGAGAACTTTGGAAAATCACTAATGAAATGAGAGTCAATTTTCCCACGTCAAAGTTAAGTGCACCTTCGAAGTCCTGTCACTATTTTATTTCTACTCGTCTATTACCAACAAATCATCTTAGTGAATTTACTAGAGAGAGGAGCATTAAATTATTGTATCCAAGAAGGAAAGCTCATCAACATATGAGCTTTGATATATCAGACTATCATCAGTTCAGCCACTGCAGTTACTACTGCAAGTTTGGGATTTGCTTCCTTGATCTTTTCTTTATGTGAGGAGTTTGGAGTGAAATATGATAGCTGGGAGGAAGTACTGTTGCCTCTAAAGCCTCTTACAAAGGAGAATCTGAAGACTTATTCTGAACATTCTATTTTTGGCTTGAAAGGAGGATTTTCAAGGAGTTATGGAATGGAAATGTCTGCTACTTCTACCTTTGATGCTTCTACATCTAGACCATCTACCTCACGTGCTTCTACTTCTACAGGTGAGTCTACAGGTGAGTCTACTGAGACAGTCTACTGAGACCCAAGATCAATTATTACAGAGGATGATGGATAATATCAACTGTACCGCTGATAAGGTACAAAATTTAGAGTGTTTTTAAAATCACACTGATAGGTATAATAGGAGAAAAGGTGATTATGAAGAAAAATTTCACTCATCTTTGGAAGGCCTCATTAGGGGTAACCAAGGAGTACAATTTCCTCCACAATTTCCTCAAGGAGTACAATTTCCTCCATATCCTAGATACCCTGACTATGAGATTTTAGATTTCTTAAATAGCGGTGATTCTAAGAATGATGAGGAGGAGATCTAATTTATTTTATGTTTGTAATGTGTATTAGACTATGTTTTTGGACTTGAGACATGATGTGATGTGCTTTTATGTTTTTGACTTGAGACATGTATGTTTGTGTACTTGTTTAGAACTTGTGATGTGTGAGACTTCTATTTGTTTAATTATATTTTGATGTTGTGCATTATTAGGAGTTTGTTTTAAAATGCTAGGGTAGTAACTATTGTTGTGTGTTTAGTACTGTGTTATTTTAGGATTGAACTTAATTCTATGTCTTGTGAAAAGTTGAAAATCTTGCTAGCTTTAGTTTTAAACTTAAACTTAGAAAATTGCTACCCTGTATTTTTCTTTTATCATGTTAGTGTGTTTGTTAGTTTTTATGTTTGCACCCAATACTTAGAAGTCTATTGAATCTCTACATGTTAAATTAAAATGATAAAAAAAATTTGATCAAAAATTAATTTTACTCCTGTTTTTAGTTTTATACTTATATACTTAGGATATAAAAATTCCTGTAAACATGTTATTTCAATTTTCATTCCTGCGTATATATATATTTGCTACTAAAATGTTTAATCTTACTGAAAATTTAAGTTTGGGGGGATGAAAAATATTTTCAAAACTTGAATTTTATTTGTTCTCAACGAATTTTTTTTTTAAAAGAAAAATGATCTTGTATATGAAGTTATATTAGGGAAGTAAAATTTGATTTTAGAAATGTGTAGAAAAAGAAAAAGAAAGAGAAAAAGTAAGGGATGAGAAGCTTGAGAATTAGTGTAATCAAAAATTGGTTCTACGTTTGATCTTTTTAAAGTATAAGACTTGAGAAACTCTTAAGCTTAAGGATATAATATAGTAACTAAAATTATTCCTAATAAAAATTTTTAAGTGGAGATAATAAAAGGACTAAATTCTAAATTTGGAAAAGATACAATATTTCTGAATTAGATAGGAACTCAAATTTTTATCTTTCTTAACATTAAAAATTTCTAAACTTTAAGTTGGTCTCATTTACTAATTATTTTTTTTCTAAATTGGACTACTATATTTTTATATCTAAATCTTAGTAACTCCTAAGGAAACTCATATACATATCATACTTATTTAATTTTTAATTATTGAAGTGTCACTTGAGGACAAGTAACATTTTAAGTTTGGGGGATTTTGATACACCTAAAATATACAGTATTTTTAGACCCATTTTTATACCTATTTTTTAAATATTACGATTTAATGGAAGGTATTTGTTTGTTTTACTTTTAGGTATAGGTAAAAAGTTGAAAAATGCTAAAAGGAGTGAAAAAATGATCAAATTTGGAGCAAAAAGGTGAAAAATGTGCTAAAGTGTGCGCCTAAGCACTAGATCCGGCGCCTACGCGCAGGTTAAATAGAGAAGGCTGCGCCTAAGTGCCAGAGGCCCTGCGCAAGTGTCAGAGGCAGTTATTTGGTGGCTTTCTTCATTTGGCCGAATTTTGAAGAGGTATTTGAGGCAGCTATTGGCTAAAGAGGGTGGTTATGACCACTAGAAATGAAAATATTATTAAAAGACTTGTGAAAGGAGGCATCCCTTGGAGAATACATCGAATTTGGACACATTTTGAAGAGTTTCCAAGCCACTTCTTGGAGATTTATAAAATAAGGAAGCAAATACATTTGAAGTGGGTGCTTGAAGAGGGAGAGGGTGCTTGATGGGGTATAGAGTGTTGGAGTCCTGAGAAGATCGTGTAGAATCCTTTGGAGAGATTCAAGCACCACACAAAATTTACTTTTTCCTTTTGTTTTTAATTTTATTTTGAGATTTTAGAGTGTTGTAAAAGGGAAGAGATTCAAATGAACTTCAAGAGTTCGATGGAGGATTTGAGAAAATTTTTTATCTTTTGTTTTGAACTGCTTTTAGTTTTAATTGAGACTTCTTGTTGGTTTGACAATGATTTATACTTTTAAACTAAAATGTGGTTTTGTTTCCATGGATTATGAGTTGTATTCTTTATCTTTCTCATTAAAATGATAAGTAATTAAAGTGTTGGATGGAAGTTGTGGAGAGTATTGATATTGAGTATTGATCTTTACTGTTGAAAGAATTTGTGATGATTTTAATTCATGAACTTCATTTACTTCTTAATATGGCCAATCCAGATGTTAAAACTTACTGTGAGAACATGTAAGAACGGGCTGGTATTTTCTCAGTCAACAATTGGAAAGAATCACATAAGGTTGTATGAAAGAGAATGAGAGAATGTAATTCATATGATTTAATGTAATTCATATGATTTAGTGCGAATAAATAGGAAAATAGTCATTGAACGGTGTAGAGTTAGAGACTTTAAAGTGACAAGTTAAAGCCCCCAACTTGGTTTATTGTTTCAGGTTCTGATACGAGATGTTAGCACCCAGGTGGAGGAAATCGAGGGAACTCTAAAGTGAGAGCTAGTATCTTCCTTGCCTAGCCGGTCTTCAGAACTATTCAAACTTTAAATTAGCCAATGTTCATTATAGCATCTCTAGTAAGGGTAAAGAATATAATTGCTCCTATTTGGCACAACACAATTTGCATAATACCACAATAAAATTCTTATGCTTATTACCAATTCATGATAAAGAGAAAGATATTTTTAAATTCAGTTCTTTTCTTTTACATAAACTCAAGTTATCTTTTTAAATTGTTACAGTTTTGTCAAAATATTAAAAATACCAAAAAAATAGAATTTTAGTTACTGCGAATACATCTCTAATTTAAGTAATTGTCCTTTTTAAAGTAGAAAGTTTGTTATTCAATAGATCATATTGCATATTTTCCTTGTAGGTTTGATATTCAGGTCTTAATCAAAAAGTCCTATATTACATGATAACCATATGTATACTTGCGTAGTATCCGAACATATATAAATTAAAAAGTTAAATTGCTATTTACTTCAGGATCAAGTTTTGACTCTATTGCAAAGTAAGGAAATATAAGTGAAAATATAATTAAAGTATTGTGATATTATAACATTTAAACAGTTATCTGGGATCATGTATTTGGCGTCGTTGCCGGGGATTAAAATCTTCAAGTACTAGTGTCAACTTCATAAATCCTTACATATAAAAGAATCAGGATCAAGTTTTTGGTGTCGTTGCCAGGGATTAGAATCTTCAAGTAGTGATTTCTCTGAAGCTCTTATATGTATTATGTGTTATTTAATGCTTTAAGTCTTATAGCTTTTCATATTAGCACCTGCAATATTTTAGAATTAAGTTTCAAAATCAGAACCTTCAACAGGTAAGTTTTTTCTTTATGTATTTAATGATGTCTTTTACCCTTCATTTTTTTAGTTCTTCATGCTAAATCTTTTAAAAATTTAAGTTTGGGGGAGAGAAAAATTCCTTTTGAAAGAAAGAAACTTAATTTTATTTTTCCTCACTTAGCTATATTTTTAAAATTTTTAAATTTAGCATGACCTTTGGTATTAGGGGATAAATTTAGATAACTATATTTATGTTTCGAAATATATAATAAATTTAAGTTAAAATTTTTCAATAATAAATGTTAATTTTAGAGAGTAAAATATTTGGTATAAGAGAATAAGACTATGTTTTTTCTATTTTAAGTAAAGAAATTTGTATTTTTGAAGTATTAAAAATCTTAAAGATTGATGTAAGAAAAAAAGAATTAAACTTTATGAAATCTTTAAGCTAATACAAATTTGTTAAGTGAAGAAATGTGAAATGTTTTTGACTTTAAGAAAAGGATAGTGAAGTTCAAAATCATTAAAGACTATCCAGATATAGTAATACTCACATAAAAAAAAGGGAAAAAATAAAAAGAAAATAAAAGAAAAAGGATTAAAAATTATCCTGAAGGGAAAAGAAAAGAAAACAAAAGGTTAATGTGCGGAGATGTATGAGGAGATGCCTAATAAAAAATTGGCTTCACATGAATCAACTTAAGGAAAAAGACTTGGCTAAATTTTCTAAACTTATATTTGAGTGTTAACTTATTTAGTTAACTTATTTAATAGTAAAGTTTTATGAAGTTCTTTTTCATATGAATACTCTAAGTGGCGTTAATATCACAATTTGCATTTTTTCTTGAAAAGAGTTCTTGAAAAGAATATAGAATCAGAAATCTTAGACTTGATTGCTGGATATTCTTATACCTTTAGTATTAATTGGGGTTGTTTTGAATTTTTCTAAGCTTATACTATTATTTTTAGTGGACTAAAATTTGGAAATCTAGAAGTTAAATTCTTTACCATAAGTCATATTTTTAGTAGTAAATCAGTTACTTGAGGACAAGTAACACGTAAGTTTGGGGGATTTTGATACACATAAAATATATACATTTTGAGACCCATATTTTATACTCATTTTTTGTGATATTGCACTTTAATGAAAGGTATTTTTCATCTTTTCTTACATGTTGTTGAATTTTAGGACTTGGAACAAAAAGGAAGCAAAAATGATAAAATTTGGAGTCAAACTGAAGAAGTTGAAAATTTGTTCAATGTCGATGACGCCAGACTGGGCGCCGACAACATCTTTTGAGAGAGAGCAGCGAATTAAATTGCGGACCACTGACACTAACGATGCCAGAAGGGGCGTTGACGGTGCCAGTGTCCGTTCAGAGCCTATTTTTAGAAAATTTGATGAATTTGGATACTTTTTTAAGAGTTTTTGTATGTACATATTGGAGAACCGACTCTAGCCTCTATTTAGGGCCAAATTGATCAAAAAATTTGTTCCTTTTCACCATTCCTCGCCTCAAATCAATCTCTTAGACACCAAACACTTTTCCATCTTCATTCCACCACCATTTTGGAGCCGATTACTGATTTTTATTTAAGAATTTAGAGTTTTTGTGTTGAGATTTCGTGTGAATTCTTTTCTAAGAGTGTTGGAGAAGGGGAAAAGTGAGAGATTTCTTCTTCCTACATTTTCTAGGAATGGCTACAAGGGATTTGCTTTAAGAAAGTGTTTCAGATAAGTGTTGTTTATTTATTAGTGTTGTATGAACTTTCTTTTATATATAAAATTTGTGTTTAGTTGTATGTTTCTCATGAAGTCTGAGTTGTTTCCTTTAACTTTCTCCCTACTCTGAGATATGGTGAAATGAAGAGATAATATGGATGTGATAATGTTAAAATAAAAAATAAATTGTGATGATTTTTCACGTCTGAACTTAACTTATATTTTGATCTGGCCAATTGAATTGTTAAAATTTGTTGTGAAACATCCGAGAAATGGAGTACGAGTTCTACAAAAAAGTGAGGATCACATTTGATTCCATGAAGGAGAATTTCGTTCATGGAATTAAGTGCAAATAAATAGGGAAATATTTGGGTGTAGAATTGGAGATTTTAGGGGGATAGACTAAAATCCCCAATTTGGTCTTAGTGTTTAAAGAACTAAAGCAAGAGTTAGCCTTGAGGTGAAGGGAAGTGGGAGCACTAGAGTGGGAGCCAGTATCCTCCTAGCCTAGCCACGGATTTAGGGATTAAACCTGGGATTAGCCAATGATTTTTTTTAACACTATATTGGGTAGAGAATTAAAACTGCTCCTATTTTGTACAATACATATTAAAACCATTTATCTCATTTCATTTTACCAAAATGTCATTATAGTGGGAAAGATGCTTTTTCACATAAGAAATCTTCATCACATAAACATAGTTACATAGTTTAATAGTTTAATAGTTTAATAGTTTAATAGTTTATTAGTTTATTAGTTATTGTTTAAACTTTACACTTCAGTTTTGTTAGTAGTTAAATAATTTATTTTTGATAATATCTCAACATTCAAAATTAGTGACAGTAATTTTGTTTTACTTTCTGTGAATTTCCTTGTTAATTTATCATTTCAAATTTAAACCTTCCCCGTAGGATCAATATTGGGGTCTTAAATAGAAAGTCTTTTATTACTTGATAACGATACGTATACTTGCATAGAATCCCAACATAAATTGCTTAAATTTGTTATTCACAAACCATTGCATCAAGATTTTTGAACCGGTGCATAGCGAAGTCAATTTTATAGATTTTGCACAACTATATTTTTGGAGATCAATAATCGACATCACCTAAGAAAACTCTTGATATAGATCAGGGAATATTATCTTCCAGAATTTCAAGGGGTAGGACTTTTCAACGATCAGACCAAAGGAGTTTAAAAAAGCGAATGGCTAAAATTTAGAACATTGTTAAGGAATCCAAAAGAAGAGGAAATAGGGGTTTTCACAGATCTTAAGGAGAGCCTCGATGACTTCCCAAGCAATCCTAAGATTTGGGATCAGCTTTGAGAATAAATTATTTATTAAATGTTACACCATATCAATTTCATTAGTTAAGGCTTACAATTATATCAGACGATCGCATAAATAGCTTGGAAGATATGAGGATTTAGGTTGTGAAGAATGAAAACCTCAGAATCCTAAAATGTGTTAAGACTTAAATTTTATAGTAGAGCTATACAAAAGGCCTGAAGATGAGTTGAGGATTTTATGTCACACTAGGCAGACAATCTCAAAATCGTATAACTTATTGTTTAATTCTAAGAAAAAGGATTGATGTTGTAGATCCTCGTGCTATTGCATATTGCTACCCATGGAGTTAGTTCCAATCTCCTCGATGAAGTAGTAGTCCTAAAGTTAAAGGTTTAATGGTTTAAATGACTAGTTCAAGTTCCATCACTTTGGGGGGGTTAAAGTTGATTAAAGCGACCCAGTTAGGATCCCACGGTTCCCCCGTTCCGGTATCACTATTTTCTTTTAAATTCACTTAACTTAAACAAAGTTGTTACACTTATTTAAACTGAGGAGATCTCGTTAGCAACTGTGTGTTAACTCCTCAGAGAAACTCCAGTAAATTCAAAAGGAAGTTTTAAGTTTAGTGATATTTCAAATGATTTATGGTTACCTTTGAAACAATTTATTTTGGATTTTTAAAAATGTTGATTAAGTTTTTGAAAAGTGGATTTAATTTTTGCAACTAAAGTAAAGTGCACAACCAAGCAGTAATAGTATGTTGCAAGAATAAATTACAATAAATGAAATAAGTTAAACCACACTATAAAAGCGTGCCTATCATCATCCCGCTGCTCCCACTAAAAGATTAGCTTTTGCAACATGTATATAATTTTTGTAGGAAATTTAAATAAATCACAAGAGTAGATGAAGGTGTAGTTTTTGAACCCTCAAATGAACCCTCAAACCAACCCTCAAACCATGAATCGGTGAGTCCTAAAAGATCTTAGTGGATGATTTTCTAGAATAAAAATATAATAAGTTTTATCCAAGAGATTCCAAAGTGTTCAAGGAATGACCCTGAATAACTTTTAAAATTTCGTAAAATGTTTCAAGTTCATCTTGAACTTATTATTCCATTAATCATCCCAAGGTCTAAATAGAAATTACCCCATTACTCAATGAACCTTGTCATTTTAGTTATCTTAAAAATGATAGTCATTTAGTATTTCATTTAACACTTATATGAATGGGCGCGCCAAAGGGCAAGTCCAAAGTCATTAAGGATTTTAATGCCCAGAGTTAAAGAAGGGCCTAAAGTTTTTAGAATTGTTTATCAATTAATTAAGTCCATCTTTTCTTATCCCAATAAAGACAATTCTTATATATCAAACCTAGTTCACTACTAGGCCCTCTCAATTTTAATTTTCAAAGTAAATTTAAGATAATTAAACATTGAAATGGGATTTAAATTCTTATTAATATCAGACTTAGCCTCCAATTAGTGGGCTTTAAATGAGTGAATTACTGTCTTCATAGCTTAAGCCCATTACTTTAGAATCATCATATGAAATTATCTTCCAAGTCATGATAATTATTAAGATTACTATTTTACCCTTATCATGAAAAGGATGATAAACTGGTTTCTACCTCTTAAGCCATTATGTTTCAAACATCCAATGGATTTTATTATAATCAACATTACCCATTTACCCTTTGATTAATCCTGAAATTTAATTAAGGCATTACAACATTACCCATTACCCATTACCATTTTGCCCCTTGGGCTCCCCATCCTATAACTTATCAAATGAAACTCAAGTAACCCTGAAATTTCCATGGAGACACAATCATGAGTTAATTAAAATATCAGAGGAGAAAAATGGAGTCTTTTAGATTTTTATTTAATTTATATAATTATTTTAATTTTAAAATAGGATTTCTCAAAAATATTTTATTTAATTAATCAAAATAAGATTTTTTTTTTTTTTTGTTATGGGAACATTAATAAAGGTTCACCTAGTTAAAAGGAACAAAATTTTCTTTTTTATGTTTTTTAATTATCAAAATTCCATGTTTTAATTATTAATCAAAATAAAATTAATCAAAATTCCATGTTTTTAATTATTAAATGATTTTAATGATTTAATTAAATAGGAAATATGTTTTAATAATAAAATTATTTTTTATATTTTTATTAATTTTTTTTGAGTCCAGAGAACTCAAAGAAATAAATTTCTTTTGTTCATGATTTTTAATTTATTTATTATAACTATGTTAATGATAAATTAAGAAAAACTCATTTTACGCCTTTAAAAATTTATTTTAAATTTAGAAAAGTTATAAAAAATATTTTAATGAGTCTCAAATGATCAAGAAGTATTTAGGAACATTTTGAACCATTTTTTATTTTTTAAATTTTAATTATTTTTAAATATTTTTAATTTATTATATAGCTCAAAATGAACTATTTATTAAAAAATAATTTTTATTATTCATAAATGCTTCTAATCACAAGGAACTCAACTTTAGTACTTAATTTTTATGTATATTTAATTTTATATAATTATTTTTGTACAAAAATACATCTTTTCTTAGAAAACAACTTTAGTACTTAAACTTAATCAATTAAATTTTAAATTTTTATAGTGATTCAACATGATTTTTCTACACAATGTGGAATTTATTTTATTAATTTTTGAATAATATTTAATTTATATAATTTAATACAAGCCATAAGCCTTTAATTAACTATAGAAATGTACAAAATTCATCTCATAGTTTTCTAAGTGATATTTTAATTTATATAATTATTTTAAGACAAAATAGCCATCCATGTTAGGAAATTAGGGTTATATGCATAGAGATGCTCTCTGACCTTGAAAAAATCAGAGAACATCCCATATGTCATAGGAATGGACCCCCAACATTTCAAGATATTCTGGACAATATTTAATAACTTAAAATGAAAATACCTCAGAGGCTATTTAATTAATAAAAAGTTAGAGACTCAACAAATAAATTTTATTTTTGGTCCACATTATTCTCCTCTGTTCATTAAGCAAGAGGGTATTTTTCTTTTATTTTTGTGATTTTGCTATGTAAAGTTATGAATTCTTTATATTTTGGCATTAAATTAAACCAGAAAAGCCTATTTTTCTACTTAACCCAGCTGTTGTCGCGCAACCTATAGTGCGACGAACTTTACACGAGATGCTCTATGATTTGGCACCACTAGCCACGTAACCGCCTCGTCAGCCTGTGATTCACGTACCAAGAGTTCGTCCGACTTGATCTCATCCGTCCATCCAATAAACGGGTGATCAAATGGCTCTCCATCATCATCCCCAATTAACTTATCCTGTAAGTCATTCAACTTCAAACCCTAAGATCTTGAGCTAGACTCAACCAAATCATATGGTGTTTATTCCTACATCTTCATCTACTCAAGATGAACACATCCATGTAGTTACAATGTTATAAAATCAAACTTTTCTACATAATTGGAGAAACAAAGCTCAAAATTAGAATTAATGTTTTATACCTTTGCCTAAGAGGTGAGGCCTCAATTGGGTGCTTGTGGAAGCTTCCTTGTGAGCTAGTGAACCACCTCCAAGTGTATGTTTGAGCTAAAATAGTGTCTAGATATGATTTCAAAGAAAAGGTAGAACGACCTTGGTTAAAGAGTGGGTTAGAGAGCTCAACAGAGGGGGATTTATATGGGTAACTTCCTCTTTTGGTTTGAGGAAGCTTTTGGAAGGATTAACTTGAAGCATGGTGGGGTTTTGTGGAATGACAGAAAATGCCCCGGATTTTGAACTCAAAATTGAGCTCTCAAAGAGAAATTTAGAGTGGAAAAATGGTGGGGTTGGCCTTAAGAATTCTTGAAGAGTCTCTAGAAACAATTGGACAGAGTCTCCCCAAGGAAATTGATTGGTTCTTCTTTGGTCGTAGAGGAGGTGAGTTTAAATAGCCATGACAAGGGTGGAGCTCAGGGCTTTAATTCATGTGCACTTGGTTGTCTATGTGGAGGGATAAAGAGTGTAGTCAACCAATGGGGATGTGCCAAATTGGATGGGTGAATTTCGGTTTGGATTTGAGGAGGGTGGCTCTCCACTTTGGGTTTTCTGGTGATTAGTCTGGCTGTCAGGGCCAGGAGTGGTGGCAGGAAAACTTGGGGAAGCCAGGAGAGGGTTAATGATGATTAACTCTGAGTGGTTAAGGATGACGGTAATATATCTTTGTTTAAGAAAAATATGGGAGGTGATCCCTTAAATCTAGGGGCCATTGGTCCACAGCTTTTATAAGGTGGGCTAGGTGGGTCTAGCCTGGTCACTAGAGTCTAAATAGTTATTATGGTTGCTTTGGCTTGATCAATTTTGTTTGCCTTGGTTAACTTTGGTGCATGAGTTTATATTTGGTCATTTTAAGTTCAAGTTGGACTAGGCTTGGGCTTGATCTTCGATTGGGTCCAATTGATTGAGAAACTTGACTAGGATGATTGTCATGAATATTTTAGAAAAAGGATTGAGTGATTTTATATTGATTTGGAAGCTCAATTTGAAGGATTTTGGCTCATGGACAATTTTTGTGCATTTGGGTCAAATTTAGGTTAGGATTGGGCTAGGGCTTAGGTTGGACCAATATAATGGTTCAAATTGGTCCTAATGATTGTCATGAAGAGTTTTGTATAGCAATTGAGTGTAAATTTTGGGGTCATGAAGTTTAATTTGGTGGAATTTGGAGTTTCGGGCAAAACTGTGGGTTTTGGTCCAAGTTGAATTTGAGTGAAATTGGGGTTAGCTAAGGCCAATAAAAGGTTAAATTTGATGTGGAGGAGTGTTGTAAAGAGTTTAGGATGCAAAATTGGGGCAATTAGATAGGTTTGGGGGTTCGATTTAGTGAAATTTTAGCTCAGGTGCAAATTGGGGATTTTAGGATTGTGATTGAAATTGGGGTAAATTGAACTTGGATTTATCTTCAGTCAATCTTAGACATGATAAATTTGAGTTTATAATTGAAATTGTGAAAAATTGTGATCAAATTGGTGGACAGTGGGGGTGAATTGGCGTAATTGGGTCTTTAAGAGCAATTTGGGATGTTTGGTCAAATTTGATCAAATTGGTGAAATTAGGCTCAATGAAGTGGTCTAAATTAGTTTTGGGGACATTTGAAATGATTTCAAAGGTTTTCGGAGAGTTTGGGCCAGCAGGGGTATTTTTGTGATTTCGACAAAATCAGGGGGTATTTTGGTAATTTTGAAAATTTTCGGGTGTTTTGGGTAATTTGGGTGGTTTCAAATGTTTTGAAATGATTTTTGGAAAAAAATTGGGTTTTTTGGGTAATTTTGGTATTTTGGTCAAAATTGGGGTTTCAATGGTAATTTGGTAAATTGGGGTAGGTTTTGGGGGTAGAAGGCTAGATTGGGTATTTTAGTATAAATGTGGTGGCTAACCACACTACCACCATACTTGAGCCATGAAACAATAAAGTTCCCTTCTTTGGATCCAACACTTACTGTCTCAGTTAAACACTAGCTGTCGGCGTTATTTCGGGGATGGTTTGGTTGTGGGGTTGCCTGTAAGAAGCTGTCGGTCACCGGAATCAAAATCCCGTTGCCCGCTTCGGAAGGACGTTGAAGTATGAAATCAAACTGACTCCATTATTTTCATAGTTTAAAATGAAAGAGCATTGTAACTCAAATTCTGTATCTATCCCGAAGGATAAACACAAGAATTGAGGATGAGGCTCGATCAAATAAACTAAGGAAAGTATGACGTCCGTTTGGTCTGCGCAACCTTTATATTTGCCGACAAGTTCCCATATTTAATATAAACGATTAAATAGGGTTTATATTAAGCTGGGTTCGGACATGCTTCCTATAAGGGCAAGCCCCTACATTTAATTACATCCTAAATGACCGAAGTCACTTAAGAAGACTCTTGATAAAAATCAAGAAATATTATCTTCAAGGACTTTCAAAGAGTAGGACTCTACAACAAAATTGGACGTAGAGGTATAAAAGGGGATTGGTTCAAATTTGGAACATTTTATTGTAGAATCCAAAGGAGGAAGAACTAGGGAATGTCAGGGATCCAGAGGAGAACTCCGGTGACTTCCCAAGCTATCCTAATGTTCGGCTTCAGTTTTGAGGAGAAATATTTTAAGTGTTTCATCCTGCAAATTTTATTAGTTAAGTCTTACATTCGTGTGAAATGATTACACAAATAGCCTGGAAGATATGAGGATTTAGGTCGTGACAAACGACAACCTTGGAATCCTAAGACGAGTTAGGGCTTATATTGTATAGCAGAGCTATGCAAAGGCCTAAAGATAAGGTGATGATTTATGTTGCATAAACAATCAACCTCGAAGTACTATGGCTTTTTTATTTAGGTCTAAGGAAGGAAGATTGGTTTAGCTGGGGAAGACAGGTTTTGCTGTTGAAGATGGTCGTGCTGCCCGCCATGCTAGCTCCAAGCTCCTGCTGTGACAAATTTGAGTTATCTAGTGTGTCAAGTTATAATATCAAATGAGGTGGCCCAATGGTCGAAGTTCTTTAAAGTTTATGAGGGCATATTAAAGTTCATTAGAGCGACACCGGTTAGGATCCTACGGTTCCCTCGTTCCGACACCACTATTTTCTATTGAATTTACTTAGTCCAAATGAACTTACTAAACCCAACTTAATGAGTTTCATAATTTCATTTAAACCATGGGAAACCTCGTTAGCAACCGTAGGTTACCTCCTCCGAGGGATTCCCAATCATCCAATAGAG
>NW_018223334.1:199811-202211 GCF_001263595.1 Phalaenopsis equestris
TGTTTGTGATTAAATTTTGAGTTGTTTTATATTTTGAATGTTGTGGCGGTGAATTTTATCTTGGTTGATTTTTAATTTTGGTTTTGGGCTATGGTTATGGTTATCATGCAAGTTTATGTAGGTAAACCAAGCATGAAACGTGTAAGGAAAATGCAGAAGAAAGACGTTACTATAAATTGTAAAAACATACCCGACGAGTCTTCTCGTTCCACCACCTGAAACTTAAAATGCATGTTAAGGCAGTTTATGAAGAGTAGGAAAGGTAAAATTTTGGTAATTTCCTAACCCTATGTCATGTCTTGTTGAGTCCTTAAAATTTTAATTAGGGATGATTTTGTTGAGCGAAGCATATTAAGTTTTAATAGGCCTCTGAGGTATCCAACAAGTTAAGAGGGGGAAGCAGGTCCATGCCTCTCTCTCACCAACTAGTGAAAAGCCTCGAGTCCATTTAAACTCATTATGTTTCTTAATGGTTCATCCTGTAAACACCCTTATTACTCAATGAATATTGATGTCTCAATTATCCCTAAGAATAGGGTAATTATCATTTGTCATTCAATTTAAGAATTATGTGGGTGAAGACCCTTAAAAGGGCAAGTTAGTGTAATTTGAACTAACTCAAGTTAGTGCAATTTATTTTTTTAATCCTTTTTTTAGTCAATTTTGATTTAGCCTAAGTCACCACTAAGCCCTTAAGGCCTAAGTGAGTGTCTTAATTAATTTTGAAAAGGGTTAAACTTTAGGTGTTCATGATTCATGATTTGGATTTTATTTGAAAATCAAAATAGGGGTATTAAATTGATTAATTATTGACTTCAAAAAGCATACCCCTGTCTAGGATCATTTAATTTTAATAAGCTTCCAAATTTTAATAATTTAGAAATTTATTGATCTTAATTAAGAAAGTGAGATTGGTTTCTACCAATTAACCCCTTTGTGTTTCAAACATCAAGTGAATTGATTAATATTAGAGGTTACCCATTCCCCTCCTTGAATTAAGCCTAAACGTTAATTAAGGCTAAATTTCCAAAATTACACATTTGCCCCTAAGGCTCTAACACCCCGGTATTCCTGAAGCCAAAAAAAAAAAAAAAAAAATAAACCTCATTCATGGGTCCATTGATCGAAGAAATCAAACACAATGTTAATCTTAAGAGAACTTGCCCAGAGTGAAACGAAGGACGGAGAGCTTAAGCTGCCGGTCTCCCTGCAGGTTACGGTCTTGAGCGGCGAAGACACAGAAGCGACGACAATGGATTCGGGCTCCGCCGCCACCATGGAGATGAGAGACCTTTGGATCAAATTTCATAATTTCTAGAATTTTTCGTGATTTACTAGAATTATTTTAACTTCTAGGCTATTTAATAAAAATAAAATATTTTAGGTGGTGAAAATTAAGTTTTATATTTTTGAAAAATCTACCTAAGGTCAGAGAACTCAGAGAAGGAAATTTTATATTTTTCTAATTTTTCCTCAATTTATTGGAATTATTTTAGTGAAAACTCATTTTTAGCCTTTTAAGAAATTATTTTTAAGCTTTGAAAATAAATATCTTTATTTAGAAAATCATAAAAAATATTTTGATCATTTCTAAGTGATTATGAAACAATTTAGAATGTTTCCATGAGTTTTATAATTTTTATGATTTTTATGAATTTTTAATTATTTAAATACTTAAGATAGGCCAAAAATTAAGTTTTTATTTTAAAATATTATTTTATTTTTATAAAATATCCCTGATCACAGAGAACTCAAAAAACTAAGTTTCATAATTTTTTGAGTTATATTTTGATTTTTAGAAAATCATTTAAGTGCCAAGAGTGGTATTTATTTTTAAAAATGAATTTAAGTTATGAAATGAACTCAAAATATTTTGAAACTTTTATGATGAGTTCTCTGGTTCATAGATCACAGTGGAGATCAAAAATCAAGTCATTTAAATTTTTATTGTCTTCAAAATTAATTATCTTAGTGATTTATTATTTGAAAAATTTAAGGATGTTTTAAATGACTTGACCCATGAAATTATTTTCAAAGGTTTCTCTGGTTATGGTAGACTTTCCAAAATTTTCTTAGGATTTTATAATCAATATGCTAATTTCCATGATTATTTCAAGGAAATAATGTGAAATAACTTGAAAAATATGGATCTCTATATAGGAACTTCCTCTGACTTTGGAAAAATCAGAGAATATTTTCCTTTACGGTGGCTACAATATGTCAAAATTTCAAGCCAAGGTGATGTGTCAATATGCATGGAGAATCAAATGATTCTAAAGAGTATTTAATTAATTAAAAATAAAATATGAATCAAATGGACTTGAAAATTATTCCACATTATTCTCCTCTGTTCACTGAATAAGAGGGTTATTTTATTTTATTTTTGTGATTTTTCTACAC
>NW_018223334.1:203229-203527 GCF_001263595.1 Phalaenopsis equestris
CCCCGCCCCTGGCGCGTGGCCCCCCAGCCAGGGGGAGGTGCCTAGGAGCTGAGGGCATCCAGAGGAATCCATCACAACAATTTAATGCAAATGTGCTTGGATTTGGCAAAGATATCTTAAGCATGTGCATTTTTGGAAATAAGATCCCTTAATTTTGGGGACCTTTGGTCCATGGCTTGATTTAGATGGTTTTATGGTATTTTGACTGGTCACTAAGTCCAACTAATGTCTGTGGTGGAGTTAATTTGGTGGCTTTAAGGTGGTTAGGTCACATTTAGTGCATGGGTCCAAGTGGGTG
>NW_018223334.1:203923-204664 GCF_001263595.1 Phalaenopsis equestris
AGGCCAAACTCAAATGGATTTGAGGCTTCACCAATGTCAATTGATGGTTGATTTTGATGTATAAGAATGTTTTCAAGATTTTTCAACATCAATTGAGGCCAATTGACTAGGCTATGGGCTCAATTTGGTGAGATTAAGTCATATGGTTAAAATTGGGGTTTTGGCCCAAATCAAAATTGGGCTCAAATGGTAGACCAATTGAGCTTGAATTTGGTTTAGTTTGGTCATATGAAATTTGAATTTCAGTTTAGGATTGAAATTTGGGTCAATTGAGATCAAATTGGTGGATATTTGAGATGGATTTGGGGAAATTTGAGTCTTTAAGAGGGCAATTTGGGGATTTTTGTTAAAAGGGTGAAATTAGCCAAATTGGGTTATGTGTTAGTTGAGAGAAATGAAATTAGGAATATTTGGGATTTCTGGTGATTTTTTTGGGAATTTTTGGAATTTTTGAAATTTTTGGAATTTTGAGCCCAAGAGGGGTATTTTAGTAATTTGGGGGTACTTTAGGAGTAAAAGGCCAAGATGGGTATTTTGGTAGAGTTGACGTACCAATCATCACCAATAAGCCATGCACCAAAGGAAACCCCATTTTGGGTCCTCTACATAGTGATCTTAGCTAAACCATAGCCCTAGGGCTAGTAGATTTAGGGGACCATCTACATGAGTATCCCAAAAGATCAAGGGATCTAGGCTAGAAATTTGAGTTAATGGTTGTGAGTGATTGGGAGTTTAGAGTTT
>NW_018223334.1:204801-211127 GCF_001263595.1 Phalaenopsis equestris
AACTTCAAGTTGAGTAGAGAAGAGTTTGGAATTTCTAATGGTGAGGGTTCCATGTCAAGTTTTCTAAGAATAGTCAACAAGAAAAGTCCTATGTCTAGACCTTAGGCTACTAAAAAGGAAAAACTAAACCTCAACCAAAAATGAGGTCAACAAATGGACCCCCAATAGGTGCGGTGTGCTGGGCAAGCACACCGCGCGTATTGGCGTTGACCGACGAGATCAACAAAAACCAATATAATTTCTTAAGTCAACAGACCCAGAAGTATGCGTAGAGCTGTGTGTGTGATTTGTTTCTGCTGAAGAATTAGCAGGTGATCGTCTGATTGAAATCAAGGAGTAGAGACTCTCGCTAGGGATCAGAGAGTGAACTTTGAGTTATGAAGTTTCAAAGATTTCCCAAAGGACGGGATTCAAAATGTAAGTGTTGACCCCGAGGTAGGAATTGAGATTCAAATATCGACTCAAAAAGAGACAGAGAGAGACAGTCGAAATGTAAGGACCGACCTCAAATGTAATGAATCAGAAATATAAGACTGATTCAACAATGAGAATTGAAATGTAGGTCAATTCAGGAATGAGAATTGAAATGTAGGTTAATTCTCAAATAAGAGTGTCGAAATATAAGGACCTACCTCAAATGTAATGAATCATAAATGTAGGACTGACTCAGAAATGAGAATTGAAATGTAGGTCAATTCTCAAAAGAAGGTGTCGGAATATAAGGTCCGACCTTGAATGTAATGAATCAGATGAATCAAAAATTTAGGACAATGAGAATTGAAATGTAGGTCAATTCTCAAAAGAAAGTGTCGGAATGTAACAATTCTCAAAAGAAGGTGTCAGAATGTAAGGCAAAACCTCAAATGCAAAGAATCAGAAATTTAGGACTGAT
Source organism: Phalaenopsis equestris (assembly GCF_001263595.1). NCBI lineage: Eukaryota > Viridiplantae > Streptophyta > Magnoliopsida > Asparagales > Orchidaceae > Phalaenopsis > Phalaenopsis equestris. The sequence continues at coordinate 205,694 of NW_018223334.1, forward strand.
TCAGAAATCAGAATTGAAATGTAAGATTGATTCTGGAATGAGAATTGAAATGTAGGTCAATCCTCAAAAGAGAGTGTCGGAATGGAAGGTCCGACCTCATGTAAAGAATTAGAAATGTATGACTGATTCAGAAATGAGAATTGAAATGAAGGTCAATTCTCAAAAGAAGGTGTCAGAATATAAGGTCCGACCTCGAATGTAATGAATCAGAAATTTAGGACTAATTCGGAAATGAGAATTGAAATGTAGGTCAATTCTCAAAAGAAGGTGTCGGAAAGTAAGGGCAAACCTCGAATGTAATGAACCAGCAATGTAGGACTGATTCAAAAGTGAGAATAGGGTGCCTTGAATTAATCGAAGGGCTTATTTCCTCAACCTCAAGAATATCGTTGAATTTGATTCGAAAGATTGCGATATGATGGCCTCCTAAAGCAACGCGGAATTGGATGTGAATCTTCAACCTCTAGAATTTGATTTGAAAGATTGTAATAGGATGGGCTCCTAAAGCAACGCGGAATCGGATGTGAATCCTCAACCTCTAGAATATCGGGTTTTGAATTCGTGGGAAACTAGTAGAATTTATGAAATTTGACATTGGTGAGGAAAAAAATTGTGAAACTTTGTGAGATTTTGTGCAGAATGTGAAATTCCGAGGAGATGTGTAGAGAGTTAGTGTAGACAACGATGGTTGTGCCGCGCGCACAAAGAGTAGGAAATTCTGAAAACGAAAGTATCCACTCAACAGGTTTGTTTTATCTTCCTGTTGTGTTTATGACAATTTAATTTTTCAAAAATTTGTTTTTTAAAGTTTTAATTTCAATTGGTTGATTTTCAAAAGAAATTTCGTTATTTATTTATTACAATTATATTTTATTTGTGTTTTATTTATTGTTGAAAATTTGTCGTTTCGTTCTTTGTTCATTGGAACTCTGAACCATCGCAAGGTTCGCGGCTTTCATCCGTCGCACAAAAAGGCAATTGACAAGAAGGCACAACTTAAGAGAAATTTTCATTAAGCTGCTTCAATAAAGTTGCTACAGATCAAACATAGGCTAATGCCTCCAAGAGAGTACATCATGTAATACATGCTGAAATGCATTGAGAGTCTTTTCAAGATATGAGTACATCATAGTCTGATTACATCAGATATATGTCATGCTTGCTAAAACAAAGAAAGTAAGTCCTCTGCGCTTGGTATATCGAGCTCTTGATCAAGCAGATCTTCTGAGTCGTGCTTTAGGATAAGAGTTCCATTTGCATGTATTCAGAGGTACAACCTTCTCATAGCTCGTAAGGAAACAGTGTTCCTCCAACTCCAGGTCTTGCTGGAATCCATATGGTATCTTACTGTCATCCATCCTGCGGAAGGTCACGGACACCCTACGGTGTTGTACTTCTGGTATGCAGTGTTTGGCCACGTCTGCACTGTTGCCCTTGATAACAAGCACTGAACCAACTGGGAGAAGAATTTCCACAGCTCCTCTGAATTCACCAGGACCGATTACATCAATTTCTTTTCCAAACAAAATATTGCTCTTACTCATGAATGAGACCGTGCAGAAAGGCCTCACAAAGTCATGATGGTCAATGTGCGGAGGAATGCAGTCACCTTCTTCGTAAATGTTGATGATGCAACTGTTAGGAACGCAAGTGGCAGTTAAGATATTCCACTTGACCATTCTCTTTATCATTCACTTTATCATCGGGGGTAACAGATCCACCTGGTCATATCTGAGAATCCCAGGCGGATTCCCCTGTCTATCATTTGTAAAATTGTAGCAACATCCACACTGGATGGTGACTCTTCCCTTTCCTCGCATCCATTTCTTCGGCTCAGAGTACGCTCTTTCCATGAGAAGGCCTGCTCGACCTCTATCTCTCAAATCAAAGATGTAATCCGGGATGCTTCTTTCATCAATTTCAGAGAAAACTCTGGTATATAATTCCAGGCCTTCCAATATGTTGATAAACTCCCCTTGAACCTCTTCGTAGAATTCAAATTCTCTTTTGTTTACCTTGCTTATTTTGTAATATTCCACCATACCGGGAGCTGACAACTGTCTAGGACGTTTCTTCCTACTGGCCTCGGCGAGAATCCAAACAGGTGCTGGCCGAGCCGGGATATGAGCTTCTGCCTCAAGCGGGATGTATGATACTGGGCTCCATGATGCGCATTGGTCCGCCTCTAGTGGGACATACGGTTCATTTGCCACAAATCTGGATTTTGAGACTCGTTGGTGCTTGCAGTGTATTCTTCTAGGGTACTGAAATGTTGTAGATGTAGGACGTTGCAGTCCAGGCATTCTACAAATGTGCCTGTGACTGATGTCCTGGTTGGTATCTCGACGTTGCATGTTGGGTAACCTCTGCACAAGATATCTGGGATTGGGGGTACATCTGATCCTGTTAGAAATCCTGATTCTTCATCTGTAGTATGCAGGCTGACAGAAGTCTCTCTCAGCTCTGGATTGTAGATATGTCCCACAGGAATGGGGGTAAGAAAACCGCTTACGTTTTTTTGGCGCTTGCGCTCCTGTCGCAGAAAGGCTCTCTATTTCTTCCGGTTTGCGTTTATGCGTTGTGTTCTGCGGAGTGGGGTATTTGGCAGTTGTTCGCTGTGGGCAGCTATTAAGCCCCTTGCTGGAGTAGCTATCATGGAGGGCAGTCGGCTGGGCCCCTCCATCGGATCTTGTTCTGTTATCACGTTTTTACCCTTACGTGACACATCGTCTTGAGTGGTCGCCCTCAACATTGAGGATAGTCCCTTCTTTTCTTCATTGCTGACTATGCCCATTAGAGGACCGTCATAGTCCATATCAATCTGGTTGAAATCCATGTCGAAATCTATGACACCTCCTTGTGGCGCCATCTCTTCATTTAGTGCGAGGTTTCAGCCATCCTGTATAGTAAAGATCAGCCTCTGTCCTGACATTTTTTCTGCGTCCTGACATTGTTTCTGCAGACGACAGAAAGAAACGTGAGTGGGCCGAAGTTTGGCATGAACAAGATCAAAAGAGAGTATTCATTAAAGTAAATTTTAGTTTGTTTTGGTGAAAAGGATTACTCATTTATGTGTGAGTTTTGTTTTAATTTAATGGAATTTTAAATCCAAATGTAGAAAAGAGAACGTGTGAAGCTCAAAAATTTTCTGAAAATTTTCATTATATATGAGATTAATTACAAAATTTGGACCCGGTCGTAGACATATGGCCATATAGATAACCCTAAAAACAATCATGGTTTCAAAGTCTCAAAGCAAGCAAAGGCAAGCGGAGGCAGGCAACATCAGGCTGCGTAATAGGTTTTCAGGTAACGTCCATTTATCGGTAACATGGGTCTTTCACCCCGGAAGTCCACTAACTGGTAGGCTCCTCCTGTATAAATCTTCTCAACGACAAATGGTCCCTCCCAAGTTGGCTCGAATTTGCCACCTATTTTGCGGAGAGCAAGAATAGATCTCTTGAGCACGAGTACGAGGTCACCAATTTTGAATGTCCTTGGGCGGACTAATTTGTCATGGGCTTGTACCATATTTGCATGGTAGAGCTCCAAATGTTGTTGTGCATCCAATCGTTTTCCTTTGAGACTCTCCAGCTCTTCAAGCCTGAGTTTTGTACTTTCTTCCGTTGTGAGTTGGTTGGCAACGGTGATTCTGAGAGATAGTGTCTGGATCTCTAGCGGTAGCACGGCCTTAGTCCCGTAGACGAGCATGCAAGGTGTACACTGAGTGGGAGTCCTGAAAGTCGTCCGGTAGGCCCACAGGGCTTCTAACAACTTCTTGTTATGCCAATCCCTTTTTTCATTCAGTGTTTTCTTCAAAATCTGTACCAGTGTTTTGTTGAAGGCTTCTGCCAGACCATTTGCTCTGACCATTTGCTCTGGGATATCTGGGATAGTAAATTGTAGAGTATCTCCAATCTATCTCATGTCTTCTAACAAAACTGTTGATCTTTGTGCTTTTAAAAGTTTTCCCATTGTCAGATATTATTCTTCGAGGTACTCCGAAATGGTAGACGATTTGGCTTGTGAAAAATTGAAGGCGTGTTGTGCCGTAACCTCACGTAACGGTATTGCCTCTGCCCATTTGGAGAAGTAATCTGTAGCGACAAGTATGAAACTGTGTCCTTTAGAGGATGGAGGGTCTATCAGACCTATTATGTCTGTGGCCCAACACTCGAATGACCACGAGGTAACAGTTGGGTGTAGCACATTCAGAGGTTCGTGTAAGACCACCCCATGTACCTGGCATTGGTGACATCTTCTGGCAGTATCCATGCAATCAGACATCATTGCTGACCAATAATATCTGAGTATTTTAATCTTCATTTTCATTTTTTGTCCCGACTGGTGAGGGCCACATAATCCGACACGTACTTCTTTGACAATATTTTGTGCCTCGGCTCTGCTTAAACACCGTAGCCACATTTGGTCGAACGATCTTCTGTAGAGAACATGTCCCACTAGGGCGTAAGACATGGCCCTTCTTGTGAAGTGGTGTGCCTCAAACTTGTCTTCTAGCAGCTTTCCAGTATGCAAATATTCTATTAATGGCTTGCGCCAATCTTCGTTAATGCCTGCAACTGCATTTACGGTTTCTTCTTTTCCAAGCTTGTGTAGAGTTTCAAAGTTGCTTCGAGACAAGACTCATCTTCCTTGCACCGTGACTTCAATGGAATCCTCCGGGGGACACACCATTTCCTTAGCAAGTTTTGCTAAAGCGTCGGCGTGAGCATTATCTCCCCGAGGAATCCGTTAGAAAGTTACCTCAGGAACCTGCTCCAGGATCTTCATCGCGTACAGATGGTATTCTGCTAATCTTGGTTTTAGAATTCTGTATTGTCCGGCGACTTGCTGGATGACAAGTTGAGAGTCACCATAAATGACAATGTTCGTTATATCCATCGAAATTGCCAATTCCAATCCGGTGATTAAGGCTTCATATTCTGCTTCATTATTGGTACATGGCTCCATCAGGTGGTACGAAAACCTCAAGATACCCTTATCCGGCGTGATAAAAATCAAACCGATACCTGCCTTGCCTGATATAACTGTGCCTGATCCCTTATTTTTCCTGGCTGATGAAGCACCATCGAAGTACATTTCCCAGCGTAAGTACATTTCCCAGCGCTGCGCACTAAAAAATTCCATTTGTAGTATCTTCTTGTCTAGTAACTCGTCGTTGAGAGACGACCCAGCTGGCAGTGGGTGTGCAGCGAGAAAGTCTGCTAAAATCTGTCCCTTGATAGAACAAAAGGGCATAAAAGTTATATCAAATTGCAATAAGATCATTGACCATCTCACTAAACATCCGGAGAGTGTTGGTCGGGTCATGAGTGTTGGTCGGGTCATCACTTTCGAAATTAGGGTGATCTTATAAGAAAGCATGTAATGTCTAAGCTTTTGAGCGGCAGAAATTAATGTCAGACAACTTTTG
>NW_018223334.1:211189-215427 GCF_001263595.1 Phalaenopsis equestris
AGATCGGTATTAGACGATGACTCAAGTAGTAGAGAGCATTTTCTTTTCCCTCCTCATTGACTTGGGCTAAGAGGGTTCCAAGAGAATCATCCAAAGCCGCGGTATAAAGTATCAACGGTTTCCCTGGGATAGGGGCTGCCAAAACAGGAGGTGTCATTAAATATTGTTTAACGTCCTCAAAGACCCGCTGGCATTTTTCTTCCAAATAAATTTGGCATCCTTTTTAATTAATGCCGAGAAAGGCTGACACCTACCTGAGAGATTAGAAATAAAGCGTCTCAGATATGCCAACTTCCTTGGAAGGAACGTAGCTGCTTCAAGGTTTTAGGGGGAGGCATTTCCAAGATTGCTTTAATCTTATTCGGGTCGATCTCGATTACCCGATGACGGACAATGAATCCTAGAAATTTCCCGGAGGTGACGCCGAAAGCGCACTTTAAGGGATTGATTTTAAGGTCATATCGTCGTAACCATTCAAACACAATCCACAAATCATACAAATGGTCTATTTTTCGTTTAATTTTAATGACCAGATCATCCACATAGCATTCTACATGATTGTGAACGAGGTAATAAAAAATCTTCGTCATTGCACGCTGATATGTCGCTCCGACGTTCTTTAGGCCGAACGGCATCACTGTGTAGCAGAAGATTCCAATCAGCGTTCTGAAGGCTGTAAGTGTTGTGTCTTCTGTAGACATCTTAATCTAATTGTATCCTGACGATCCATCCATAAAGGAGAAAATCTAGTGTGTGGGCGCGATGTCCACCATTAACTCTGGTATCGGTAGGGAAAACTCATCCTTTGAACATGCTTTGTTTAAGTCCCTAAAGTCGACACATACCTGAATTTGTCTATTATTCTTCTTAACCGTCAAACGGTACAATATTGGCTAACCACGTGGGGGCGTTATACTGCTCTTCCTTAACGAAGTTTGTGTCTATCAATTTCTTCACCTCATCGATGACTTATTGTTGTATTTCGAGGCGCATTCTCCTGGGAGCTTGTTTTACGGGGGTTTCATTCTTGGGGTTACATTCTTGTCCACCCCAAGTTTATGGACTGCAACCTCTACGGACAGCCATGGCATTTGTCGTAGTTCTATGTGAAGCAATCTTTGAATTCTATTAATAATTTAACCAGTTTTGCAGACTCTTTGTCATCAAGTAGAGAACTTATAAATGTAGGTCGGGGTCGCTCTTCAGTCCCGAGGTTAATCTCTTTCAATTCATCGATAGTGGATTTAATTTTTTCCTCAAATTCTGGCGGTGCATCTTCTATTGGTTGATTAGTAGAGTCATCCTCTATATCGAGACAATCCTCTTCTGACTCACTAGTAACAACGAATCATCGACTGGTCCGACTGTACCAAATCCGAGACCATCTTTTGAATTTGGAGTTCGACTTTTACCATTCCATATTTTTCCAAAAAGTTGAAATTTATCTTTTGGCATTTGTTTTGGTAAGTGTCCCTATTGAATTAACTTTTGAACACCAGGCGTGAAGTAACAAAAACGCAATTTCATTAATTCATTAGGATAATCATCCAGATTTACATGTTTTTCAAGCTCAGTAGAAGTAGAAGCATGGTAAAACTTGTTCGGCTTTGAACCAACACTATGGACTTCCTTGACCTCCAAACTCTCGACCTTGTGAGGGAGAATTGGGGTGAGGGTCATAGTATCCACATAGTGGTTTATCCGATCATACATTGTTTCATATTCATTCCTCTGTGTATCTTTTAGAGATATCTCGTACTGAGATTTCTTCTGCTTTGTCATCGTTATTTCATCTTCAGAACTGTCTTCATCACCAATGTTAATAGTTGGCCTAGTCCGCTCAACTATTAAATTAATCTTTCCTCGTCCGCATCCCCGGCCTCGACCTCAGGTGCGTGAACTAGAAGAACCTCCACCAACTCGTTGTAAGGGAGTGGTAGAAGGTTGTTGAAGCGGAGTTGTATGGCCTCCTTTTTGTGATTCTTCTAAATCTTTACCTTTGTTTGTCAAAATCTCGTGCGAGAAGTCAGTCTTCTTTAGAGCCACGTAGTAGGCAACATCTTCATGGATACCAACTTCATGCACTGAAAATGGTTGTAGATCTCCCTTGATGCAATTTTCTTGACCATATTTGCGGTATTTAATGCACTGGTGTAGGGATGATGGAACCATATTATGCTTATGAATCCATGGTTGACCCAATAGAGCGTTAAAAGAGGTCTCAGCACCGATGATATGAAATTTAACGGTTGTTACGAGTTCTCCAACCTTCATAAGTAATAAAATTGATCCAAGGGCTCTTTCTCCCTTTTGGTTGAATCCTCTTAACATCATCTTATCGGGGATGAGCTCTTGAACGTCTAAGTCCAAATATGCTAACATCCGTAGACTCATCAAGTTAAGAGATGCTCCAGGATCTACTAAAACTATGGATAACACAAGTCTGCCAATGTTGACGGAGATGCAAAGCAGACGGTTGTGGTCGGCGGTACCGAGCAACAAGTCTTCATCTTTAAAGGTTACCCCTGACTGTTCTCTCAATGAGCAAACTTCATTTGAGGATGTGCTAGCCAACTGAGCTAAGCAAATTTCTGGATCAAGCAAAGTTGTAACCAAAGATTCTCTCAACAGCATCAGAGCATCGTAGATGCTTAGTCGGGCAGGCAACTTCCTCAGATAAGCTAGCACGTTGTAATCTACTTTGTATGATCCTTCGATTTTGTCTTGGTTATGTGGTTCTTCCAGTGGCGGAGGTGGGGTTTCTCTTCTTGAGTTATTATTTGTTTTCCTTTTTCTGCTAGAGCTGTTCTTGGTGGTAACACCTTTCCACTCCTTAAGTTGACCTCTATGATCTCTTCTTCTTGAGATATCATTGTTGAATCTTCTGGTGTCTTTTCCTTTTCATCGGTGAGATCTAAGTTGATGGCGAGCGGTGCACCATGACGCTCGAGAGTTGGCTCTTTGTTATCAGTGCTGTCGTAAGCAATATCGTTGATGTCTTCTTTAGACTTGACAACAAGTTCATCGAACTCAAGTACGATTTGAGGATCATTTTGTGAGGATCATTTTGAGGATCGAGATCACAACTAGCTTGGTTATAATCAGTCAATAGTCAAAAATAAATAGTCAAAACGTAGCCGAAATCACAACCATTATATTCATAAGCCGGAGGGACAAAAAGATAATCACACAAGGTCAAGGGTTCGAGTACTTTCTTCCCCAAATCCGAGACAACCAATCTAGTAGAGGCAGCCCCTATCCTACCCCCCGTGCTATCAATCTTGGCAGTGAAGCTCTTTTTTTTCTTGTTCTTTGTCCTTGACGACGACGGATTTTCAGGTGAAATCTTCATCTCGGGTTCGGTATGCTGCAGACTCTGAATGGAGGCTTATTTTGATGCAAACTGTAGCTTGCCTAGTATCTTCTTGGATGATCTGCTCCATAATTCATTCCATCCTTCTTCTTTATCTGTAGAAGCTTGCTTCGATGAATCATGTATCCGATTGAGGACCCTCTTAAGTTCATCCCAAGTTGTACTCCATCCATCTGTTCCAACATATGGATAAATTGGGGAGATTGGTTCAGTTGAAACTATGTTTATGGAACTTTTTTCAGGTTCTCTCAAATATTTCTTTGGGATTGTTATATTCTCTTCCTTGAGATTCTTCTTGAGCCAGTCTCTAAAGACAAAACACTTGTCTATAGTGTGCCCAATTAACCAGTGGTACGGACAATAATTTGGTTCATTCTTCTTATCCACCTCTTCAGGTTTCTTTGGATCAGGCAGTTTGAATTTTGGTTTCTTCATCAAGCTTTCATCAAGAATTTTGGTTTCTTCATCAAGCTTTTGAATATTTTAGGTACAGCCTCATCTTTGAAGGAGTAAATAACTTTCTGTCGCTCTAAAAGGGTTACTCTTTTACCTGCTATTCGGGGTGATCCCTCCTGAGACAGCTGTTGGTTGGATTGACTGGTCTGTTTCTAAGGGTACTGTGATGAAGACTGACGATGATCTTTTGCATATATCTTTACCGGCTACTTTCCTTTGTCGCAGTTGCAACTACCCTTGATTTCCTTTTGAATACTCTCATTACCTTAGCCTTTTCATGTGGCTCCATGCGCTTCATTTCTTCTTGCAGACTGTTGGCTTTACTGAGTAGCTTCTTGAAGGATTTGATGGTGAGTCCCTTAAGCATGAAAGCTACTGGCCCATGAATGCTTTTGAGTAGAATCTCAAT
>NW_018223334.1:215590-215977 GCF_001263595.1 Phalaenopsis equestris
GTTTTAACTGACCCATTGGGCAGGTCAGCGTACCAGTCGAAAGCAATCCCTGACAAGCTGCTAACGAACTGTTGACAGAGTAAAGCTTCGCTATTCCTTGTGTTTCCACAATTGGCTCGAAAATGTGTTATGTGTTGTCTGAGATTTCCAGTCCCGTCGAATATCTTGAAGTTTGGGGTCACAAAGCTATTGGGGAAAGGCACGGCATCAAATTATTCCAGATAAGGCCTACCCTTCAAAATTGATGCACCGCCCTTGGACTGGGCTAAAGCATCTCGTACTTGTTCAACCATTTGCTTGAACTGAACTCCTGGCATGACACTTGATGGAGAATCCTTCTTCGGTTATTCTTCTTTGTCTGTCGAAGTAGCCTCCCTTCTTTCATCT
>NW_018223334.1:216041-217895 GCF_001263595.1 Phalaenopsis equestris
CCCTGAATGGTGGCCATGGCGGTCATAGCTGCAGTCATCTCTTCTATTCTTTTCTCCAGTAGAACAACTTGTTCATCCCTGTGGAGGATAACGCTATGCAGCTCATCTACGGCGTTCTCTTCAGTGCGAGGTTTAGCCTCGCGCGCAGATGTGGCAGCTCTGGTTTCAATCACATGAACATCCATGAAATCTTCCTCCAAGTAATCATTGTAATCAAAATCCTCATTGTCACTATCGACGGAAACTCCGTGTTCTCGAGCCAACTCAGAAATCTCAATCCTGAGTTTCTCAACTTTTTCTTCAATTATCGATTCATTGGTTGCTTTAAGATCTGGAGGACCCTAATGGATATCCTCTACTTGTTCCTCCATCTCGGTGGCGATTATCGCGATGATGTCGGATATTTCAGGCACTGGTTTTGCTTCCTGTCTTGCAAGCTCACTGAACTGTATAGGTGCAGCGACCTTGGGTACCCTTACCCTCTTCTTCTTTGACGATGATGCCTCAGGACGGGGCGTCTTAGTAGAGACATCGGTATGTCGAGGGAAGTTATGCTCCCCATTGTGTAGACCGGCTACAGTATCAGGTAATTGTCTTGTCTTTCTTTCCATGACTGCAAGAATAACGGGTAAACTTCTCAGACCCAGTCTTGACTTAATCGGCCGGCGACCTGTGGTCTTGGTGTTGGTATGATTGGTGGTGACCATAGCAGTATCGACTCGGTTTCCCAAATGGAGCCAGACGAGAACACGGGTAGGTGACTCTATAGTCGACCTATGAGATTTTCTAGCAGACTTAATATCCTTCAAAATTTCATTCTTCATATGAGGGGAAATTGCATGTCCCACTCGTTTAAGTAATTCACTAACAGAACATCTTTCTTTAATAGAAAGCCTTCTGAAGACTGCACTAACTCGGGTGATGGGGCTGAATTTCTTTCCCTCCTCACCATGTCCATGAGGTGGTGGGAATGCAACTACAATCCTCCGGACACTCTTATATCCATCAATATCTATCAGAGGATGAAATCTACTTCCTCGTAGGAATGGGTAAATTTCCGATAATACCTCTTCAACTTGATGAGGCTCCTCCTCATCAGGTGTGTTCTCAAGAGTCTGGGCTTTGATGACCCTCCAAATTCTCTTATTGCGGTTCCTCCTTTGAGTCAGGTCAGTGGTACAGTCCTTGATCTTGACCCGATCCCAAACACGGGTGGTGGAACAGTTAATCCTTCAATCGAATCTTTGACAATCATCACTTCCTTCCCCTTAGCAGCAGCGGGGATAGCAGGTTTGGCGGGTGTCGCGACCGCAGCAGCTTTAACCTTCTTGCCGGCAGGGAAATCTTGAAGGCGGTTCAAACTGAGTTCTACAATCGGCTCTTAAACTTCCGGGGCAGCGATCTTCATTACCACGAATGGGGCTTTCCAGAGGATAACCTCGAGGTCTTCAAATCCGGCTCCGAACTTGATGGTGGGAGCGACATTACGGGCGTTGCAATCCGTCAGCAGTTTACAAGAAAAGGTCAGTGTTGGGTAAGCCATCGTAGCGGGCTTTAAAAATGAAAGTTTTAGGGTTAGCTACATGGCCAAAAACCTCGTAATCCTTAGTGCAAGCACTGAAAGTAGAGGTTAGTCTGTAGACCGGGCAGGTCTTAATTTACAGGTAATTTTAACATCTTTATTCAAAAGGGTGTAAAATTGATTAATATTTTAAAGTGTGCGCAGCACAACACGATTTGGTTTAAATTTGTGAAGCAGCAAAACAAATGTGAAAAGGAGTTGTGAGAAAGTTTAGGACCCACCGCGGGACCCAATGCTCAGGCGGAGTTAATCCACCAACACACCTATTGGGG
>NW_018223334.1:218086-218775 GCF_001263595.1 Phalaenopsis equestris
AAGATAATATTTGTGGATTTGTATGGAGAGAGAAGCGTGTCCCCGGCGGAGTCGCCAGAAGCTGTCGGCGTTATTTTGGGGATGGTTTGGTTGTGGGGTTGCCCGTAAGAAGCTGTCTGTCACCGGAATCGAAATCTCGTCGCCCTCTTCGGAAGGACGTTGAGGTAGGAAATCAAACTGACTCCATATTTTTCGTAGTTTAAAATGAAAGAGCACTGCTATCCTGAAGGATAAACACAAGAATTGAGGATGAGGCTCGATCAAATAAACTAAGGAAAGTATGACGTCTGTTTGGTCTGCGAAACCTTTATATTTGCCAACAAGTTCCCCTATTTAATATAAATGATTAAATAGGGTTTATATTAAGTTGGGTTCAGACATGCTTCCTATAAGGGCAAGCCCCTATAGTTAATTACATCCTAAATTACTGAAGTCACTTAATAAGACTCTCGATAAAAATCCGGCAATATTATCTTCAAGGAATTTCAAAGAGTAGGACTCTTCAACGAAATCAGACGTAGATGTGTGAAAGGGGATTAGTTCAAATTTGGAACATTTTATTGTAGAATCCAAAGGAGGAAAAACTAGGGGATGTCAGGGATCCAGAGGAGAACTCCGGTGACTTCCCAAGCTATCCTAATGTTTGGCTTCATTTCTGAGGAGAAATATTTAGGTGTTTCATCCTGTCA
>NW_018223334.1:218855-222381 GCF_001263595.1 Phalaenopsis equestris
GTCCTAAGACGAGTTAGGGCTTATATTGTATAGCAGGGCTATGCAAAGGCCTAAAGATAAGGTGAGGATTTACGTTGCATAAGCAAGCAACCTCGAAGTCCTTTGGCATTGTTGTTTAGGTCTAAGGAAAGAAGATTGGTTTAGCTGGGGAAGACATGTTTTGCTGTTGAAGATGGTCGTGCTGCCCACCATACTAGCTCCAAGCTCCTGCTGCGACGAGTTTGAGTTATCTAGTGTGTCAAGTTATAATATATGGTTGAAGTTCTTTAAAATTTATGAGGGCATATTAAAGTTGATTAGAGCGACACCGGTTACGATCCTATGGTTCCCTCATTCCGGCACCATTATTTTCTATTGGATTCACTTAGTCCAAATGAACTTACTAAACCCAACTTAATGAGTTTCTAATGAGTTCCATAATTTCATTTAAACCATGGGAAGCCTCGTTAGCAACCATAGGTTACCTCCTCCGAGGGATTCCCGATCATCCAATCAAGATGTTTTAATTTAGTTGAATTTGTAGTTTTGTGTGATGTTTGTGATTAAATTTTGAGTTGTTTTATATTTTGAATGTTGTGGCGGTGAATTTTATCTTGGTTGATTTTAGATTTTGATTTTGGTTATGGTTATGTGGCTATCCTGATGGTTTTAGTTTTCATGCAGGGTGACATCGTTGTTTAACATGCAAATTTGCAGGTATAAAAGTACAGTATGAAAGTACAAAAAGGACAATGCTGAAAACTGTAAAAGTGTACCTAACGAGTCTTCTCGTTCCACCACCTGAAACTTAAAATGCATGTTATGGCATTTATGAAGAGCAAGAAAAATAGAGTTCTTAGGGGTTTTCCTAACTCTATGTTGTATTTTGGGAAGTCCTTAAAAGTTTTAATTAAGAATGATTTCATTAAGCGAATAATATTAAGTTTAATAGGTCTCTGAGGTATCTAACAAGTTAGGAGAGGGAAGTAGGTCCATGCCTCTCTCTCACCAACTAGTGAAAAGCCCCGAGTCCATTTAAACTCATTATGTTGCTTAATGGTTCATCCTGTAAATACCCTTATTAGTCAGTGAACATTGATGTCTCAATTATCCCTAAGAATAGGGTAATTATCATTTGTCAATCAATTTAAGAATTATGTGGGTGAAAACCCTTAAGGGGGCAAGTTTGTGTAATTATAACACTTAGCCAAATTTTAATCCTAATTGGGCTTAGTGGTGTTTCAAGGATGTTCGATATAATTATGTTTATTTTTCTAATCCTTTTTTTAGTCAATTTTGATGTAGCCTAAATCACCACTAAGCCGTTAAGGCCTAAGTGAGTGTCTTAATTAATTTTCAAAAGGGTTAAACTTTAGGTGTTCATGATTCATGATTTGGATTTTATTTGAAAATCAAAATAGGGGTATTAAATTGATTAGTTATTGACTTCAAAAATCATACCCCTAAGTCTAGGATCATTTAATTTTAATAAGCTTCCAAATTTTAATAATTTAGAAATTTATTGATTTTAATTAAGAAAATGATATTGGTTTCTACCAATTAACCCCTTTGTGTTTCAAACATCAACTGAATTGATTAATATTAGAGGTTACCCATTCCCCTCCTTGAATTAAGCCTAAATGTTAATTAAGGCAAAATTTCCAAAATTACACATTTGCCCCTAAGGCTCTAACACTTCATAATTTGTCAGATTAAATTCAAATGACTTTGAAATTTTTATTACACCTTATTCATGGGTCCATTGAGACATCAGAGGGAAAAATGTGATTTTTTAAAATTTAATTTAATTTATATATTTATTTTCATGCAAAAATAACATTTTCCAAAGAAAATTCCTAACTTGACCAAGATAAATTATAATCCCTTAAAATTTTTACTGGAGGTAGACCTGGACCAGAGAAGCCTTTGTGTCAAATTTCATAATTTTTTGAATTTTTTTGTGATTTATTAGAATTATTTTAAGTTCTGAGCTATTTAATAAAAATAAAATAGTTTAGGTTATGGAAATTAAGTTTTATATTTTTAAAAAATCTCCCTAAGGTCAGAGAACTCAGAGGAGAAAATTTTATATTTTTATGATTTTTCCTCGATTTATTGGAATTATTTTAGTGAAAACTCATTTTTAGCTTTTTAAAAGATTATTTTTAAGCTTTGAAAATAAATATCTTTATTTAGAAAATCAAGAAAAATATTATGATTGTTCCTACGTGATTATGAAATAATTTAGAATATTTCCATGAGTTTTATTATTTTTATGATTTTTATGAATTTATAATTATTTAAATATTGAAAATAGACAAAAAATTAAGTTTTTATTTTAAAATATTTTTTTTATTTTTATAAAATATCCCTGATCACAAAGAACTCAAAAAGCTAAGTTTCAAATTTTTTTTGAGTTATATTTTGATTTTTAAAAAATCATTTAAATGTTAAGAGTGGTATTTATCTTTAAAAATCAATTTAAGTTATTAAATGAACTCAAAATATTTTGAAACTTTTATGATGAGTTCTCTGGATCATAAATCACATTGAAGATAAAAAATCAAGTCATTTAAATATTTATATTATTCAAAATTAATTATCTTAATGATTTAGTATTTGAAAAATTTAAGGATGTTTTAAAGGACTTGACCCCTGAAATTATGTCCAAAGGTTTCTCTAATTATGGTAGACCTTCCAAAATTTTCTTAGGATTTTATAATCAATATGATAATTTCCATGATTATTTTAAGGAAATAATGTGAAATAACTTGAAAAATATGGATCTCTATATAGGAACTACCTCTGACTTTGGAAAAATCAGAGAATATTTCCCCTTAGATACGCTACAATGTGTCAAAATTTCAAGCCAAGGTGATGTGTCAATATGCATGGAGAATCAAATGATTCTAAAAAGTATTTAATTAATTAAAAATAAAATATGCACCAAATAGACTTGAAAATTATTTCACATTATTCTCCTCTGTTCACTGAATAAGAGGGTATTTTTATTTTATTTTTGTGATTTTTATACACAAAGTTATGTATTTTCTAAGTTAAGGGTATTTAAATAAATAGGAAAAAGCCCTATTTAGCTAGGCAGCTCTGAAGGCATGGGTGGCGCGCTCTGGTTGGACGCCGCCATCCACGTAGCTGCTGAATCGGCCCGCTGTTTATGTCCCGAAGCGCTGTCCGGCTCGATCTTCCCCGTCCATTTGATACACGCTTGATCGAACGGCTCCCCGTCATCGTCCCCGATGGAATGATCCCGTGCCCGTCCACACTAAAACCTTAAGATCTCAGCCTAGACTCAACTTCGTTGGGGTCCAAGGAGGCTAGGGATTAAGTCCCTGGTCTTGGTGTAAGGCTTAGGTATGAATTCGATCACGGCCGAATTTGGGTGTTGGTCTAGAGCTATGGTAGAGGCTCTGTGGAAGGGGGATTTGATGGAGTTTTAGCTTCTTTTACTCTTAAGAAGGTGTGGGCGCAAATAATTGAAGTTTGGTGGAGTGTAGAGGTGTATCGGGCTCTGTGCGGGCTACCGGCA
>NW_018223334.1:222680-224033 GCF_001263595.1 Phalaenopsis equestris
TGGGTGACCAGGGGGGTGGCTCTCAGTTTTAAGCTTTTCCGGCCACTAGGCTAGCCGGCCAGCCACGGGGAGGTGGCTAGGATCTGAGGGAATCCAGAGGAATCCATCACAACAATTTAATGCAAATGTGCTTGGATTTGGCAAAGATATCTTAAGCATGTGCATTTTTGGAAAAAAGATCCCTTAGTTTGGGGGACGTTTGGTCCATGGCTTGGTTTAGGTGGTTTCATGGTGTTTGGACTGGCCACTAAGCCCAATTGTCCATCTAATGGCTGTGGTGGAGTTAATTTGGTGGCCTTAGGATGGTTAGGTCACATTTAGTGTATGGGTCCAAGTGGGTGAAAATGACCAAAAATTGGGTTTGGGCAAAGTTAGCCATGTCAATTTGCCCTAATAATTGTTTTATTTTGTGTATATGATTACAAGGAACAACTTTGGTGAAGGATGGAAATGGTTTTGAGTTCAATTGGGGGGTCAATTTGAAGGAATTTTGAACTTTAATTAATTTGGTCATGTTGGGCTAGGCTTGGGTCTAGCTTGGGTTAGCCTTGGGCTAAGTCCAAATTGATTGTTGTAAATGGTCAATTGGGACCTCATGAAGAGTTTTAAATATGAATTGGATGCCAATTTGGAGGTTAAGGCAATGAATTGGGTAAAATTTGGGGACTTATCCAATTTGGGGCTAAATATGGGAATTTTGGATTTAAGCCAAAATCAAATGGATTTGAGGCTTCACCAATGTCAATTGATGGTTGATTTTGATGTATAGGAATGTTATCAAGATTTTGCAACATCAATTGAGGCCAATTGACTAGGCTATGGGTTCAATTTGGGTTTAATATTGGAATTTGGGTCAATTGAGATCATATTGGTGGACATTTGAGATGGATTTGGGTTTAATATTGGAATTTGGGTCAATTGAGATCATATTGGTGGACATTTGAGATGGATTTGGGTTTAATATTGGAATTTGGGTCAATTGAGATCATATTGGTGGACATTTGAGATGGATTTGGGGAAATTTGAGTCTTTAAAGGGCAATTTGGGGAATTTGGTAAAATATGGCAAAATTGGCCAAATTGGGTTATGTGGTAGTTAAGAGAAATGAAATTGGGAATACTTGGGATTTATTGGAATTTTCTGGGAATTTTTGGATTTTTTTTGGGATTTTAGGTTAAAGGAGAGTCCCAAGGGCAAAAAAAAAATTTAGAGGTGTTTGGGGCAAATGACCTAAGATGAGCATTTCAATTAGAATTGGATAGATATCCATTCTAAATGAACCATAGATCAATAAAATCCTCATTTTGGGTTCTTATGTATTGGTTTTAGCCAGGGTATTGTGAGGGTATTGTG
>NW_018223334.1:224045-227926 GCF_001263595.1 Phalaenopsis equestris
CCATCTACATGAGTATCCCAAAAGATCAAGGGATCTAGGTTAGAAATTTGAGCTCAGGGTTGTGAGTGATTGTGAGTGCAGATGAGTGTAGTGAGTGCCTTAGCTCCAGACCAATACCCAAGGTCAACCCTAAGGTCCAACAATCCTAGGAGTGACTCATCCTGAGTTTCCCCCACAATGACCCCACCTACTAAGCACATAGAGGTTGGGAGCAATATGTGGAACTCCAGGTTGAGTAAAGAAGAGGGTAGAATTTCTAATGGTGAGGGTTCCATGTCTAGTTTTCTACGAATAGTCAACAGGAAAAGTCCTATGGCTAGACCCTGGGTTACTAAAGAGGAAAAACTAAACCTCAACCAAAAATGAGGTCAACACTAGCCTAGGGCTAGTGGCTTAGAGGACCATCTACAAGAGTTTCCCAAAGTATTAAGGGACAAACTAAGCATATTTGACTAAAGCCTGAGGTTGAGAGTGTAAGTGGGGGGAGATCAAGTGTGTGTGTGTGTGTGAAACTGACCAAGGCCACACCACTCAGTTTCCACCCTGAGGCCAAATAGTCCTATGGGGACTCCCTTTGAGCTCCCCCATACTGGCCCCCCCTCCTAAATCACCTACTAAATGTTAGAGGTTATGACCACTATGTGGAACTTCAAATTGAGCAAATAAAAGTTTGAAAAGTTTATAGTTTCTAATGGTGAGGGTTCCTTTACGAGTCCTCTAGGAAGAGTCAACAGGAAAGTTTTATGGCTAGAACCTAAGCTACAAAGGAGGAAAGACTAGGCCTCAACGAAATGTGAGGTCAACAGTCCTAAAAGAAACTACAAAGAAATTTTATTTGCAAAAATTTTAGGTTGAATACTAATTATTATGATACCTTAGATATCATCTAATTTACAGAAAATTCTTCTAACTTGGACTATAAAATTTCTAAATCAAAATTTTAGAACATCTTAAATAAACCCACTAACATAAATCAACACATTTTTAAAGTTGTAGTGTTACTTGAGGACAATTAACGTTTAAGTTTAGGGGAATTGACACAATTAAAAATTACCTACTTTATTTATTTATTTTTATTCTAATTTTTAATGATATTTAATGATATTGCACTTTAAAAGAAGTAATTTTGGATGTTTTTGGTTTCGGGTAGAAGAAATTGACTTTTAGAGAGAATGAAGCAAAAATGGTGCAATTTGGAGCCGAATCGAGCAAGTATGAAGATTCTAATATGGCAAATTTTGATATTTCTTTTTGTTCTTAATCTCCTTTACATTTATCACATACTTTTGAATGAAATTACACTTTAAAAAATGTTACTTTAATGTTTATCTTTTTGGTATAACACTTGGAGTGGACTGGAGTTGAAATTGGGCAAAATGGTGTGAAACGAAGGTGCTGCCAACAGGGTGGGGCCTGATGTATCCAATAACATAGGATTGAAAGTATTTCCCGAAAATCTTAAGCCCAGGTGGTCACAACTATTTATTGTAATAAAAGTATATCCATATGGTATTGTGGATATTAAAGATAAAAAAATTGGATAGAAAAATTAAAGTAAACAGGCACAAATTAAGATATTACATTTGTTGAGACAAACCTAAATTTAATGATGTCCTAAGGTTGGGCCAACCATAGTAAAAATTGGATACATCGAGCCGACGAAGTTAAATTAAGCGATTCGTGGGCGGCAACACATGGTTATCTATATGGATTGATTTTATGTTGTTCATTGTTGTAAATTTTTATAGTTATGTGGTTGTATTGAAAGTATTAACTGTTAATGAGACCTACATGATGAGATGAAGCCGAAAATGCTTAATGATCTGGATGAGTTTGGGACGTGTTATTTAGAAGAAGTGTCAATGTTGGGTCAACCATAGTAAACATTGGATATGTCGTGCCGACGACGTTAAACCAAGCGCTTTGCGGGAGGCAACTCATAGTTATCTATGTGGATTGATTTTATGTTGTTCATTAGGATAAAATTTTATAGTTGTGTGGTTGTTTTGAAAGTATTAAGGGTTAATGAGGCCTACATGATGAGATGAAGCATAAAACACTAATTTAATGATCTAGATGATGTTGGGATGTAATATTTAGACCTAAGGTGAAGCAATACAATTCTAGCACTGGCTCCTAAATGCAAAAACTTATCGCTTAAGTGTCATGTTACAGAAAGCCCGAAGCTTTAGCACCAAGACTATCTCCTAGGTGCCACAATCTTAAACCTTTTAGATAACTAGCACAGGTAATTTTAAATCTACTTCCTCCACGTTAAAACTCACATAAACTTGGATAAAGTGATTATTTTGGCATTTAGGAGTATTTGGGAGGTTATTATAGCATTTAGAGCAATGGGAAGCAAAAGCAATATGTTACTCGATAGAAAGAAGTTCATCAAAAAAGAAGCATAGAATTTCAATAATTGAAGTCTTGTGTCGAGTAAACTAATTAAGGAAAGAGGATTTATCTCGCTTGGTGGCCAAGTAGAGGTGGTAATTTCTCAAAGACACTGGGAACTGTTCTATTACACTACAATTGTAGTAGTTATTTTTATAGTTAAGGAGTTCTACACCAATCTTCCAAAACTACATTAAGGATTAGTTGTTGTTAGAGCCAGTTGGTGACTCGACCTGCAATTAGCATTTATTCAAGTCCTAAAAGATGGTCAAAAGCTTGACCCAAATTTATATTAAGCGGCTAGTGTGCAAAATTAAATATTATGTAAATTTAATAGAATGGTTTACACAGTAAGGGTACTACGTAAGTATACATATCGTTTCAAGTAATATAGCGCTCTAATAGAGTCTTAAGTGTCGATCCCATGGGGATAGAAAAAACTCTTATAGATTAAATTTTGTAAAATCCTCACTAAACTATAGTTAACTTATTTAAGAAATGATGAAAACCTTTTGTGTATTAACTAGTCCTATAGAGTTTAAAAGTAATTCTAAGTACACTAAGCAACAAATGTAGGATAATCTAAAATGGCTAAAATGTAAAGTTACCACTAAGAAATTCAAAACCAACAATGTATAGAAGAGTTCAAATTGTATAAAATATCCTTTCCCTTGCAATGAATTTATAATCAGTGTAGGAATCTAATATTGGAATCTAATATTTTTAAATTTAAATATAATTATTGTATTGTGCCAAATAGGAGCATACCTATTCTTTACCCTCTTTCAAGTGCATTACAAACAATAGCTAATCCAGAGTTATGTTCCTAAACCTGTGGTTAGGTTGGGAAGATACTAGCGGTCACTCTAGAGTTTCCATGTACCCTTCACCTGAAGGCTAACATTTCACTTTAGGTTTCGAACATGTGGATCAAATTGGAAATTTTAGCCTATAACTCTATAATCTCCAATTTACACCCATTAAAACTTATTTCCTTATTTATTTGAACTTAACCCAGTGGACTACATTCTCATCCATGAGACTAAATGTGATTCTTACAATGTTGAGGAAAGCATAGCCCGTTTTGGTCATTATGTTTCATAACAGATTTTAACAAATGAATTGGACATATTGATAAGTAAACTATGCATAGAGTTTGAATCATCACAATTTATGGAATTAAAAGTACTTCTACTAAAATTGATTCCTACACATAATTTCTCCTCATTTTAGGGAGAATGACAAAGGGAACTACTCATATCTCATGAGGAAAACACAACAACAGATGGATTTATAGATAAATATAAGTTTACAAAATAAGATAAAGTAAAATAAAAAAAATACACAACTTATTTCAAACTCCTTCCCAGGAAATCCTTCTAAGTTCTTTGAAATAATCACTCTCTTTACAATTCCACTCCAATATCACTTAGAACTTTAGTGAAGAAGATATCTGTTGACCTCACTTTTGGTTGAGGTCT
>NW_018223335.1:0-1034 GCF_001263595.1 Phalaenopsis equestris
TCTCTCCCTCTTTGCCTCATTCTCTTTGAGTGGTAGCCCTTTTGGGACCCACTTGGTACTAGGATTGAGGTGTTTCTCCCTTTCCGAGCTTTTTTTTTTTCAAATTCCGAGTTATCATTCCATTGTTGTGTGGGGCTTTGGCTCTTCGGTTGGAGTGGAAATTTTGGTTTTGGTGTTTGTTAGTCTCTGAATTCTATTTCTACACCTTTCTACTGATGGCCACCCCTGCCCCTATTGATCTGGAAACTAACCTACATTAGTCGAAGGCTACTTTTGCTGATGTGGTTGGAAAAGGTTTCGATACTATCCAAAACTTTGACAGCCTGACATTCCCACAAATTTACCATGAAGCTGCTGAAGGTAGAGGTGACTGCCCCTTTATTAAACCTTTGGGGCTTTATTACAAAAAGTCAAAGACTAGTTGATGCCTGCAAATTTACTTTAATTGAGAAATTTCAGTTTGGCCATCCTAAGATGGAAACCATCAGAAAATATTTTGAATATTTGAAACTCTTTGGTACTTGGAAGGTTGGTTTGGTGGATGGTAGACATATAATGATCCATTTGAAATAAGAGGAAGACTATGCAAGGCTATTTGCCAAATAGGTTCTGCATCTAGAAGGAGTGACCATGAAGTTACTAAAGTGGACAACTGATTTTGACCCTTCTCAAGTGCCTCCAATATTCCTCATTTGGTTCAAGTTTCCTAGCCAAAAATTGCACTTCTTCAACCACCAAGTTCTTTACACTATTGGAACATCTTTGGAGAGGCCAATGAAACTGGATGTCCCTACTTTCAACATTTTGACCAGACACGCAATTACGCAGATATTTATGCTCTTTAATATGCCAAAAACTTGACCCAAATTATATGTAGCGGCTAGTGAGAACAAATGTAATATAATTAAGGAAATAATTTTCTCACTAGGGGTACTACACAAGTATACGTATCGTTTTAAGTAATATAAAGTTTTTTTTAAAAACCCCCAGTATCAATCCCAAGAGGAAGCTGAAAATAGGTAAACTATAAAATG
>NW_018223336.1:0-7223 GCF_001263595.1 Phalaenopsis equestris
TAGCACTTTCATAAAATTCATTCCTTATCTCTTCAGGTTCATTTAATTGCAATAGCCTTTTCTCACCAACATTCTTTAAATTGTAATTAAATTCTTTAATAGCCCAATATGCTTTATGCTCAAGTTCAACTAGTAAGTGACAAGCTTTCCAAAATATTAGTCTGTATGGGGACATTCCTATAGAAGTACTATATGTAGTCCTATAAGCCTACAAAGCATAATCAAGTTTGATTAACAAATCTATTTTGATTAGATTTACAAATTTTTCTAATATTCTTTTAATTTCACGATTGGATAATTCAGCCAAACCAGTTGTCTGAGGATGATAAGCAGTAGCAATTCTATGGTTAATATGATATTTCCTTTATAACTTCTCCATTATTACATTTCTGAAATGAATTCCCCCCATCAGTTATGATTACTCTCGGCATCCCAAACTTACAAAATAGGTTCGTTCTTAAGAACTTTGCAACACTTTGAGTATCACATCGAGGTAAAGCAAAATCTTCTATCCATTCAGATACATAATCTACTGCTAACAATGTATATAAATTCCCAAAAGATGGTCTAAATAGTCCCATGAAATCTAATCCCCAAACATCAAATATCTCAACTTCTAACACATGATTGAGAGGCATCTCATTCCTCCTAGAAATAGTGCCTACTCGTTGACATCAATCACAAGTTTTGATATAAGCGTTAACATCTCTAATGATTTTATGCTAATAAAATTTAGATTGTAAAATTTTGTATCTTATTTATCAAAACCAAAATGTCCCCCAAAATTAGAATTATGTCGTTTTTGGATAATTTCATAAGTTTCTTCTAAAGGCACACTTCTTCAAATAATTAGATCCCTTCTTTATTTATATAAAAATGGGTCATCCTGGTCATCCCTAAAATAAGTCTTAGCTTCAGATAAAAATTTTCTCTTCTGTTGGTATGTCATTCTATAGGATATAATATCACTGACAATGAAGTTCACAATGTCGGCATACCATGGACATTGATTAATTTCTTGTTTGGAAAGTGGTTTTTCTAATTCAAGCCTAGACAGATGATGAGCAATTTGATTCTCAGCTCCCTTATTATTTATAATCTCAAATTTAAATGCTTGGAAAAGAAGAATCCAACTTATAAGTCTTAGTTTTGCATCCCTGTTTTCATTAAATACTTAATAGCAAAATGATCAATATGCACAATACATTTAGTTCCAATTAATTAAGATCTAAATTTATCAAAAGCATATACTACTTTAATCTTTATTTTTATCTTTGGCCCCAACTGGTGAGCTCCACACAGTCTGACGTGCACTGCTTTGACAATATTTTCTACTTCTGCTCTGCTTAGACATCATAGCCACATCTTATTGAATGATCTTCTGTAAAGGACATCACCTACTAGGGAATATGACATAGCTCTTCTTGAGATGTGATATGTTTCGAACTTGTCTTTAGGTAGCTTTCTTATTTACAAATATTCTATCAATGACATGTAACAATCTTGGTTAATGTCAGCAACTAAAATCATCACCTCTTCTTCTATTTCATGATTGTGGAGATTGTCGAGGTCAATTTGAGATAAAACTTGACGTCCTTGTATTACAATTTTGATGGAACCCTCTGTAGAACATGTCAGTTCCTTAGCAAGTTTTACTAGAGCTTCAGCATGGGCATTACCTACCCGTGGAATCTGGTATACGGTCACATTATGGATCTGTTTCAGCAATTTCATTGAGTACCAATAGTATTCTGCTAGTAATGGTTTCAAAATTGTATGTTGTTTGACAACTTGTTGGATGACGAGTTTTGAGTCACCATAGATGAAAATGTCTGTTATGTGCATTGAGATTTTTAAATCCAACACAGTGATTAATGCTTCATACTCTGCTTTGTTATTTTTACTTGAGTCTTTCAAGTGGTAGAACAATCTCAGCATACCCTGATTTGGAGTGATGAAAATAAGACAAATTCCTGCTTTGCCTAGTATAACTATCTCTGATGCCTTGTCCTTTCTGGCTAATGAAGCCCCAAGTACATTTCTCAATGTCTTGCACTAGACGGTTCTATTTGTAGTATCCACTCATCAAGTAGCTCATCATTGAAATGGGACCCAGCTGGAAGTGTGAGTGCTGCAAAAAAAATGCTAAAATCTGTCTCTTGATAGCACGGTGGGGAAAAAAAGTTATACCGTACTGTAATAAAATCATCAACCATCTTACTAAATGTATGGAAAGTATTGGTCGGATCATATAATTTTGTAATGGATATTCTTTCAAAATAAGGGTTACCTTATGAGAAAGCATGTAATGCCTAAGTTTTTGGGTGGAAAAAATTAAAGCTAGTCAATGTTTCTCACTAAGAGAACACTTTACCTTCGTTAGACACCGACTCAAGTAGTAGAGTGTGTTTTCCTTTCCCTCATCATTGAATTGAGCTAACAGGGCTCCAAGAGAGTCATCTAAGGCTGTGGTATAAAGTATCGAAGGTCTTCCAGAGATAGGGGCTATAAAAAAAGGATGTGTCTTTAAATATTGCTTAACTTCCTCAAAGGACCGCTGGCATTTCTCTTCTCAAACAAGTTTGACATCGTTATTAATTAATGTCAAGAAAGGTTGACACCTACCCGAGAGATTAGAAATAAAGCGTTGCAGTTATGCAAACTTTCCTTGGAAGGAAATTATTTGTTTCAAGGTTTTGGGAGGAGACATTTCCAAGCTAGCTTTAATCTTATCTGGGTCAATCTCGAATCCCAGATGACAAACAATGAATTCTAGAAATTTCCCGGATGTGACGCCGAAGGCACACTTTAAGGAATTCATCTTGAGATTATATTACTGTAATCATTCAAACATGATCCTTAAATCATACAAATGGTTTATTCTCTATTTACTTTTGCTTACCAAATCATCCACATAACATTCCATTTGATTGTGAATGAGGCTATCAAAGATCTTCGTCATAGCTCATTGGTATGTTGTTCTGTCATTCTTCAATCTGAATGGCAATACTATGTAGCAAAAATTTTGATCAGTATTCTGAATGCTGTAAGTATTGCATCCTCTGTAGCCATCTTGATATGGTTGTAGCCTGACGATCCATCCATGAGAGAGAAAATCACATGTTTTGACGTGATGTTTACCATTAATTCTAGTATCGATAACAAAAGTTTATCTGTTGGACATGCCTTATTTAAATCCCTAAAATTGACATAAACACAGATTTTTCCATTTTTTTTCTTAACTGGTACAATGTGGCTAACCATGTGGGGTATTTCTCTTCCAGCCCAAATTTATCATTTTGATGGGGAAGCACGGTACATAAGGAGAAAGTAACCAAAAGGTAATTACATTAATTCATTAGAATTCTCTTCCTAATTTACATAATTTTCTGAACTAGTAGAAGGGGAAGTACGATAAAACTTGATGGGTTTTGAACCAATGCTATGGACCTCCTTGACCTTTAAACTCTCAACCTTTTGAGGGTGGATCGGTGTAAGGGTCATGGCATGCACATAGTGGTTGATCCGATCATATATTGAGTCGTATTCACTTTTCTCTACATATTCCAAATAAATTTTGAATTGAGCTTCTTTTATTTTATCATTACCAATTCTTACTCAGAGCTTTCTTCATCAGAAATTTCTTCCATGTCGATGTTAATGGTCAGCCTTGTCTATTCAAGAATCGTGTTAATTTTTCCTTGTTCACGTCCTCAGCCTCAATCTCCTTTGTATAGAATAAAAGAACCTCTACCAGCTCATTTTGAATAAATGGTAGCAGATCGTTGAACTGGAGTTGAATGGCCTTGCTCTTGTGATCTTTCTGAGTCTTCCATTTCACTTGACACAATTTTATAGGAAAATAAAATCTTCTTTGGAGGTGCGTATTAGGTGGCATCTTCATGAATGCCTACTTCATGAACTGATAACAGTTGTAAATCTCCTTTGATGACATGTTCTTGTCCTTCTTTAAAATACTTGATACACTGGTATAGAGATGACGGAACCATGTTATGCTCATGAATCCATGTTCATCCCAGTAAAGCATTGAAAGAGGTCTTTGCATCAATGTTATGAAATTTTACGATCGTTACCAGCTCTCCAACTTTCATTCACAATGTCATCGGTCCAAGGGCTCTTTCTCCCTTCTAGAAAAATACTCTTAACCTCATTTTATCATCTATAAACTCCTGAGCCTCAATATTCAAATATGTCAATGTTTGTAGACTCATTAAGTTGAGTGACAATTTCAGATCTACAAAAACTTTAGAAAATACAAAATTGGTATTAACGGAGATATAGAGTGGTCGGTGGTGCCGAGCAACAAGTCTTCATCTATAAAGAGTATCTCAAGCAGTTCCTTTAATGATTAAACTTCATCCGAGGTTATGCTAGCCAATTGAGCTAATAAAATCTCTTGGTCGAGCAAGGTTGTAACCAGAGATTCTCTCTTCTCATTTGACAAGATTAAAGCATCATAAATTCTTAGTTTGGTTAGGAAACTCCTAAGATGAGCTAGCACGTTAAAATCTACTTTATATAACCCTCTGATTTTTACATCGTTATGTGTCTCTTCCACTGGAGGAGGTGGAGGTAGCTCTTCTCGAGTGACTGTTTATTTTCCTTTCTCCATTAAAGCTATCCTTGGGGGTAATACCTTCACACTTCTTAGATATATTTTTGTAATTTCTTCTTCTTCTTCTTGAGATGTTGTTGGCGAAAATTTTGACGTCTCTTCTACAAAGGAGAAATCCAAGTTGATGGCGAGTGGTGTATCATGGTACTCGAGAACCGATTTCTTACTCATGACGATATTGTAACAGGAATTTCTTACATCGTCTTCATTCTCATTAACGGTTAATCGAACTTAAGTATGATTTGTGGATCTATTTGGGAATTGAGATCTGAGTTAGATTGGTCAATGTCAGTTATGTTATCACTAGAAACAGTTAGAACGTAGCCAAAAATCATAATCATTATATTCTTAAGACCCTGGTGGGGCAAAAAGATAATCATACATGGTCAAGGGTTCACAGATTTTCTTCCCCTAATCCAAGACAATCAATCTAACACAGGCAGTCCATATTCTACTAATCCCAATTTTCTGTATAGATGTAAAATGTGTTGTATGCGATTATATGCTTAATTTCTTAATAATGAATCTTATTTTGCAACAAAGCCAAAAATCTGATCTAAAATAAAAGCTAGGTAAATTTTCCACTATGAAGCAAGTAAGAATACAATTATAATATTTAACTATGGGATACTATGGAAGTATACGTATTGTTATCAAGTAAAATAAGACTTTTCGATTATGTCTTGAATATCGAACCCACAGGGAAAACTTGACAATATGCACTCTATAAAATAAGAGAAATTAGATAACAAAATTCCACTTAGCAAACTTTTCTTACTTCTGTTTGGGGCAGCTTATAGGGGAGTTTTTAAAAATGGTGTTTCCTAATTTCTATTACACATGGATTGTGGGTATATCCCCGCGATCCATGTTCGGCCTCTAACTTTTACTCGCTTACGCTCACTAAACCTGATTGTAGCCCTACCTTTCCTCTGTCGAAGGGTCCAATCCTTCCTCTGCCGCAGGCACAGATCCTGCCTCCGTTGATACCCAAATTTGCTCCACATTTAAGGAATTTCTTCTCCTCCCTTTGCTCCTTCCTCCTCTCCCCCATTTGGCTGAAAGCCTTCTTGAATTTGGACATTTTATCTCTTGAATATTGCGACGAATCTGGAAGTGTTCAGAAGAAAGGTCTAAAAATCTAGATCCAATGTTTTAATAAAATTTTTAAAGCATCGAGAATGATTCATTTGTTGTTTATAGTCGACTCTTATTTTTTGGTTTAAGGTGGTGCTAATTGGAAAAATTAATGAGGAGGCTCTCATAACAAGATATCTAAGGAGTTTATCATTAGTGGTTCATAATCTATAAAAAGTTGATTTACATATTTTGCTTTTTGATACACAACAAATATATGCATTTTTAGACCCATATTTTATACTCATTTTTGGTGATATTGCACTTTAATGGAAGGTATTTTTAATGTTTTTTTGCAGGTTATTGAATTTTAGGACATGGAGGTAAAAGGAAGCAAAAATGATGAAATTTGGAGTCAAAATGGAGAAGTTGAAAATTTATTCAGCGCTGACGACACTGTTTGACAAAGAACATCGAATTAAATTACAGACCACTGGTGCCGACGGCGCCAATGTCGGTTCAGACCCTGTTTCTAGAAGATTTGACAAATCTAGCTGATTTTTGAAGAGTTTTTGGTCGCACATCTCACATATTGGAGAACCGACTCTAGGCTCTGTTTGGGGCCAAAATTGATCAGAAAATTGGCTCTTTTTTTCCATTGTTCACCACCATTCAATCTCTTACATACCATACACTTTTCCATCTTCATTCTACCACCATTTTGTAGTCTTTTAATGATTTTTCTTTAAGAATTTAGAGTTTTTGTGTTTTTATAGTTTTGAGTTTTTGTGGTGAGTTTAACTGTGAATTCTTCTCTAAGTTATTGGAGAAGGAGAAAGGTGAGAGATTTCTTCTTCCACATTTCCTAGGAAAGGCTACAAGGGATTTGCTTTGAGAAAGAGTTTCAAATAAGTGTTGATTTTTTTTATATAGTGTTGTATGAACTTTCTTTTATATATGAAATTTCTGTTTTATTATATATTTCTCATGAAGTCTGAGAAGTTTCCTTTATCTTTCTCCTTACTCTAAGGTATGGTAAAATGAAGGGATAATATGGATGTGCCAATGTTAAAATATAAAATAAATTGTGATGATTTTTCAACTCTGAACTTAATTTACTTTTCAATCTGACCAATTAATTGTTAAAATTTATTGTGAAACATATGATCCAGGAAATGGAGTATGAGTTCTACAACAAAGTGAGGATCACATTTGATTCCATGAAGGAGAATTTTGTTCATGGAATTAAGTGCAAATAAATAGAGAAATATATATTATTGGGTGTAGAATTAGAGATTTTAGGGTGACAGACTAAAATCTCCAATTCGGTCTTAATATTTAAGAACTAAAGCGAGAGTTAGCCTTCAGCTGAAGGGAAGTGAGAGCTCTGGAGTGGGAGCCAGTATCCTCCTAGCCTAGCCACGGATTTAGGGACTAACCCTGAGATTAGCCAATAATTTTCTATAACATTGTATCAGGGTAGAGAATTAAAACTGCTCCTATTTGGCAC
>NW_018223336.1:8005-8289 GCF_001263595.1 Phalaenopsis equestris
ATTATGTTAATCCGACAGCAGATGAACTTCACTTAACTATTCAAAATCCTGATGTTGCTGCTAATTCATTTGAGCTTAAACCTGCTATTATCCAAATGGTACAAAATAATCAGTTTGGAGGAACACCTACTGAAGATCCTAATTTACGTCTTGCCAGTTTTCTTGAAATTATTGCTACTTTTAAATATGACGGAGTGTCTAATGATTCTGCTTTAAAAGATTATGTTAATCCGACAGCAGATGAACTTCACTTAACTATTCAAAATCCTGATGTTGCTGCTAAT
>NW_018223336.1:8530-13608 GCF_001263595.1 Phalaenopsis equestris
AAAATTCTTGGCTAAATATTTTCCACCCTTGAAAACTGCTAAGCTTAGAAACGATATTACATCTTTTTGTCAGTTTGAAGGGGAATTGATATATGAAGCTTGGGAAAGATTTAAAGAACTTCTTAAAAAATGTCCACACCATGCTTTATTAGATTGGTTAATAATTCAAATATTTTACAATTGATTAGTAGGATCACTTAGATCTATTATAGATGCTACTGCAGGTGGATCACTAATGTCAAAACCTTTTGATGAAACATATTCTTTAATTGAAGAAATGGCTAAATATAATTTTCAATGGCCCTCTAAAAGGGTAAATCCTAAGAGAGTAGCTAGACTAATGACTCTGAAGCAATGTCCATTTTGCCATCTCAAATTGCTACTATTTAAAAAAATGATCAAATTGGAGTGAACTATTCTTGAATACCCCAGTATTAGAGGAAATATTATTATAACAGATAATTGATACTAAATCATCTTATGAAACTTTAAATGCTATAAATAATCAAAATAACAAACCCTATTCTAATTATTATAACCCTAGATGGAAGAATCACCCTAATTTTAGTTGGAATAATTATAACAATTTGGTGAATCTCTCCAGAAATTTGAACAACCAAGGAAACCCTAATTATCGACCTTATTATCCTCCTGGATTTAACTCTAACCCTAACCCACAAGTTAAGGAAAAGAAGTTGACAATGGAAGAAGTAATGTTGAACATAGGAAATAAAATTAAAAATCAGGGGGCTGCTATTAGAAATATTAAAAATCAATTAGGACATATTGCTACTACACTTAGTAACAGACATTCAGAAATTCTTCCGAGTACTGTGGAAGTTAATCAAAAAGATCAAAATAAGGGGCAAATTAAAGTTATTCAATTAAGAAATGGAAAAGAAGTTGAAATAAGAATCCAAAGAGAACCTGAAGTTGATGAAGAGAAGGAAGAAATGGAAAGTGACCAAAATGAAAATGAACAAACACAAGCTCCTTTAGAAAAATCATTACCTCTGTTTCCTCAAAGACCGAAGCAGAAGAATAAAGATAAACAATTTACAAAATTTTTAGAAATCCTTAAGAAATTAACAATAAACATTCCTTTCGTTGAAGCGAGCAAATGCAAAGTTATGTGAAATTTAAGGAGGATATACTAAACAAGAAAAGGAAGTTTACAGATCATGAGAACGTTGCACTCAGTGAAGAGTGTAGTGCTATTATTTAGAAAAAACTTACTAAAAAAATTAAGAGATCCTGGTAGTTTTACTATACCTTGTGCAATTTGTGAAAAGTTTTATGGAAAAGCTTTATGTAGTTTAGGAAAGAGTATCAATCTTATGCCCTTATCGATCTTTAAAGGTTTAAATTTGGGATAAGCGGTACTCACCTCACTCGCAATCACTCACAAATATAAACCCAAAATTTCTTGACTTTGATCCCTTAATCCTTTGGGAGACTCATGTAGATGGTCCCCTAAACCCACTGGCCCTAGGCCCTATGCTACGATTTAGCTAAGACCAGTACATAGAGGACTCAAATGGGGTCTCCATTGGTCCATAACTTATTTATTGTGGTTGGCACCCCAATTTTATCAAAAATACTTAACTTGGTCTTTTTGCCCCCAAACTCCCCCAAACTACCTAAGTACCCTTGAAACCCTAAATTTGGCCAAAATTCAAAAAATTTTCCAAAATACTCAAATTTGTTCCAAAATCATTTCAAACCTTTTGAAATCATCCAAATTAGCCAAAGTCACCAAAAAATTGCCTCATCCAAATTAGCCAAAATCACCAAAAAATTGCCAAATTTACCAAAATTTCAAAAATTCCAAAAACCTTCAAAATATTCCCAATTTCATTTTTCTCAACTACCACATGACATTCCTAAGACATTCCAAATATTTCCAATTTTATTTTTCTCAACTACCACATGACCCAATTTGACCAAAAAAGCCCCAAATTGCCTTTAAAGGCCCAATTTCCCTAAATTCACTACAAATGTCCATCAATTTGGACAATTTGGTCCAAATTTCCCACAATTTCAAATCTAAACTCAAATTCACCTTCCATATGACAAATATAAACTAAATACAAACTCAATTGGCCCATTGTTTGAGCCTAATTTTGATCTAAGTCAAACCCCCAATTTTGGTCCTATGACTTGATTCCACCAAATTGAACCCCATGACCTAGTCCTAAGCTCTTCATAACACTCCTAAACATCAAAATTGACCTTCAATTAGCCTTGTTTAAGCCTTACTTTTATTTAATTTCAACCCAAATCCAAAAAATCCCTAATTTTGCCCTAAATTGGCCATGTCTCAAATTTCCACCAAATAGATTTCCTTAGCCCCAAAGTTTCCACTCCATTTCTTCACAAAAATCTTCATAACATATCCCTTCATCATTTGGACCATTCAATTGAGCCAAATTGGAAGCCTAGCTCAACCTAAGCCCAAGTTTATTCCAATATGCCCAAATTGACTAAAATCTCAAAATCCCTCAAATTGAGCTTCCAATTGAACTCAAAATCACTTAAATCCTTGACCAAAAATGTTAATTACAATCATCTACACAATTTTGATCAATTAATTGAGCTCAAAGTCATGGCTAGCCTAACCCAAACCTAAGATTTGTTCATTTGGACCCATATTGGACCCATGCACCAAAATTGAGCTAGCCATACCAAATTGGTCAAGGCAAAGCCACCACAACCAAATTTTGGACCTTATTGACTAGGCTAAACCCCATGGAACCTTCGAAATGATTCATGGACCAAAGGATCCCCAAATCTAGGGATTTATTTCCAAAATTGCTTAAGCTTAAGGGATTTTTGCCAAAACTAAACACCTGCCCAAATAAATTGTTGTGACATATTCCCCTGGCTCACCTGACCTCCTGGCCAACACCCCTAGCCTTGTTGGCACCCAAAATTTAAACCTAATTCAAACCTAAAGGCCACCTCATCTCATTTTAAATTTAGAGCTTCTCTGCCCTCCACATAAGAATCACTTTACACCCACACATTGGCCCACATAGCCACCCTAAGCCATTTTTATAAAATCTCTACCTCCATGGCCATGGAAGGTGTGCTGAAAATTTTTTAAGGATACCCTCTGAAATCACTCCCTGAGCTTCCTTGAGACCTCCATAGTGCAATCTAACCACTTCATTGCCCTAAATCCCCTTGCCGGAGTTCAATTTTGGAGCTCAAATCCTTACCGGAGACAGGATATTCTCCACCACACCTCCATAGTGCAGCTCTACACACCTTTACACTCCACCAAAATCAAATTAAACTCACCCACATCATCACCACACTGAACTAAGACAAAGCCCCATTAAATCCCCCACATACAGAGCCTCTATACTAGACTTTGATCAACACCCAAATTTGGCCTTGATCGAATTTGAGTCTAGGCAGTCTAGACCTTTCACCACTTTCACCATAGCAAGAAGCTCAATCCCTAGCCTCCTTGGACCTCCACGAATGTGCCGAGCACCTTTGATCAAAGCTTCACTTCTCGGAGAAAATGTATTGGGCTTCCCCTCTTCCCGAGCCTATTTTAATTCTCCATTTGATTAGGGTTATTTTGATGGCATGTTTATGTATGGATGTGTTTGTCTCACTTAGATGAGTCCATAGAATCAAACCCCATGAGATTTGGTTGAGTCTAGAGGGAGATCTTAAGGTTATAGTGTGGACGGTTCTTGGGTTAGCCTATTTGAGGACGATGATGGGGAGTCGTCCGACCACGTGTTTATCTCATCAACGAACGAGATGAAGCCAGACAACACTTCAGTTCATAAAGCGCGGGCTGAGTCTGTGGCTACATAGATATGTGGATGACGACATCCAACCAGAGTGCGCCACGTGTGTTTTTGGAGCCTCCTAGGATCTAGTCAGCACTGCATGTTTCAATAGATAAATAGGGTATTTTCTGATTTAAATAAATATCCCTAAATTCAAAAATCTATATCTTGGGGTAGAAAAATCAAAAAAATAAAATAAGAATATTTTATTTCGTAGTGAACAAAGGAGAATAACGTGGAAATAATTTGAAGATCATGTGATGCATATTTTATTTTTAATTAATTAAACACTGTTTTGAGTCTTTTAATTCACCATGCATGCTGACATTTTATTATGGCTTGAAATTTTGGCATGTTGTTGCCTCTATTTTAGGGAACATGCTCTAATTTTTCTAAAGTCAGAGAAGATCTCTAGACAGAGATCCATATTTTTGAAGTTTATGTCTATTATTTGCATAAATTAATCATAATAATTAGCATGTTGCTTATAAAATTCCAAGAAAATTTTGGAAGGTTTATTATGGCCAGAGAAACCTTTGGAATTTGTTTCATGATTTAAATTTTTAAGAATACACTTAGTTTTCACCAAACCCTAAAATTGTTTCATGATTTAAGTCTTTAAGAATACACTTAGTTTTCACCAAACCCTAAAACACAAAGAAAATTAATTTGGAAAAAATAAACATATAAATAACTTCATTTTTAATCTCCACTGTAATTTGAAGTTCAGATAACTCCCCATAAAATTTTCAAAATATTCAGAGCTCATTTGATAACTCAAAATGATTTTCTAAGTTAAGTGCAATTTTTGACACTAACAATTTTTTACACTAAAATGATGTTTAATAATTAAAATAAAACACCAAAAATTATAAAAATTGCTTTTGGGAGTTCTCTGTGATCAGAAGAATTTTCTAAAAATAAATTTGTAATTAAAATAAAATTTCTATTTTCAAGCCTATTTTTCATATTTAAATACCTAAAAAATCATAAAAATCAAAAAGATGATAAAAATTATGGAAATGT
Source organism: Phalaenopsis equestris (assembly GCF_001263595.1). NCBI lineage: Eukaryota > Viridiplantae > Streptophyta > Magnoliopsida > Asparagales > Orchidaceae > Phalaenopsis > Phalaenopsis equestris. The sequence continues at coordinate 13,369 of NW_018223336.1, forward strand.
TATAAATTGTTTCCTAAGCACTTAGGAACAATTGGAAAAATTTTCCTAATTTTCTAAGAGCCTGATTTTATAAGTGAAGATATTAAATTTTTAAGCTTAAAATAATTTTTAAAGGCTAAAAATGAATTTTCACTAAAATAGTTCTAAAAATTCAAAGAAAAATAAAAAAAAAAGTGACATTTATTTCTCTGGGTTCTTTGATCTCAGAGATATTTAATAAAATATAAAACTTAATTTTCC
>NW_018223337.1:0-423 GCF_001263595.1 Phalaenopsis equestris
TTTTAGGGTAGTAATTGTTGTTGTGTGTTGAGTAACCTGTTTTAGTTAGTTAGGATTGAACTTATTTCTATGTCTTTTGAAAAGTTGAAAATCTTGCTAGCTTTAATTTTAAACTTTAATTTCAAAAAATTGTTATCCTGTATTTTTCTTTTATCTTTTTATTGTTTTGTTGTTATGTTTAGACTGTGAAATCAAAGTTAGTGTGTTTGTTTGTTTTTACGTCTGTACCTACTACTTAGAAGTCTAATGAATCTCTACATCTTTGACTTAAAATTAAAATGATAGAAAATTGATCAAAAATTAATTTTTCTCCTATTTTTAGTTTTATACTTGTATAATTAGGGTATAAAAATTCCTGTAAGCATGTTATTTCAATTTTTTTTCATGCTTATATGAATCTACTGCTAAACTGTTTAATCTTGT
>NW_018223338.1:0-272 GCF_001263595.1 Phalaenopsis equestris
TGAAGATAATATTTCTTGATTTTTATTGAGAGTCTCCTTAGGTGAATTTAGTCATTTAAGTTGTAATTAACCTTAGGGGCTTGCCCTTATAGGAAACATGTCCGAACCCAGCTTAATATAAACCCTACCTAATTATTTATATTAAGTAGGGGAACTTGTTGACAAATATAAAGGTTTCGCAGACCAAATGGATGTCATATGTTCTTTAGTTTATTTGATAGAGAAGTTTATTTGATTGAGCCTCATCCTTAAGTATTGTGTTTATCCTTCGG
>NW_018223339.1:0-760 GCF_001263595.1 Phalaenopsis equestris
ATAAAGTCAAAGCTTGGTTAAATTCATTGGCACCTGGATCTAATAGAAGTTGGGGAGAACTACCACAAAAATTCTTGGCTAAATATTTTCCACCATCGAAAACCGCTAAGCTTAGAAATGATATTGCATTTTTTTGTCAGTTTGAAGGGGAATCAATATATGAAGCCTGGGAAAGATTTAAAGATCTTCTTAGAAAATGTCAACACCATGTTTTACCAGATTGGTTAATAATTCAAACATTTTATAAGGGATTAGTAAGATCACTTAGATCTATTATAGATGCTGTTGCGGGTGGATCATTAATGTCAAAACCTTTTGATGAAGCATATTCTTTAATTGAAGAAATGACTACTAACAATTTTCAATGACCCTCTAAAAGGTTGATTTGGTGAAAAAGTGGAAGAGAGTTTTGGTGAAAATTGGGATCAAGCTTCACAAATGACATTGCATCAGAAACATGAATACTAACAGAGAGTAGCCAGTATTCATGTTTCTGATGCAATGTCTATTTTAGCATCTCAAATTGCTGCTATTTCTAAAAAGATTGATTAAGTGGGAGTGAATTATTCTCTAATTCCCCCAGTATTAGAAGAAAACTCACTATGATAGATTATTGATACTCAATCATCTTATGACACTTTAAACGCTATAAATAATCGAAATAACAATCCCTATTCTAATTATTTTAACCCTGGATGGAAAAATAACCCTAATCTTAGTTGGATTAATTATAATAATTCGGTGAATCCATCTAGAAATC
>NW_018223340.1:0-210 GCF_001263595.1 Phalaenopsis equestris
TTTGGATGAGCTGGCCTCTAGGTTTGATTTGGTTGGAGCTCCCTGGGGTTGGCTCTCAGTTTTGAGCTTTTTTCGGCCACTAGGCTGGCCGGCCGACAAGGGGGAGGTGGCTAGGAGCTCAGGGAACCCAGGGGAATATGTCACAGCAATTTAGTGCAATAATACCTAATTTTGGTAAGGATATCTTAAGCACATGCATTTTTGGAAATA
>NW_018223340.1:302-821 GCF_001263595.1 Phalaenopsis equestris
TGTGTGAACTGCTCACTAAGTCCAACTAATGGTTGTGATGGAGTTAATTTGGTGACTGTAGGGTGGTTAGGTCACATTTAGTGCATGGGTCCAAGTGTGTGCAAATGACCAAGTCTTGGGTTTGGTCTAGGCTAGCCATGTCAATTGGCCCAATTAATTGTTGAATTTGGTGTATATGATCATAAGGAATAACTTTGGTGAAGGACGGAAGTGGTTTTGACCTCAATTGAAGGGTCAATTTGAGGGAATTTTGAATTTTAGTCAACTTGGTCATGTTGGGCTAGGCTTGGGTCTAGCTTGGCTTAGCCTTTGGCTAAGTCCAAATTGATTGTTGTAAATGGTCAATGGGGAACCTATGAAGAGTTATCAACGTGATTAAGGCAATCAATTGGGTGAAGTTTGCGGACTTAGCCAATTTGGGGGTTAAGGCAATCAATTGGGTGAAATTTGTGGTCTAGCCAATTTGGGGAAGCAAATTTGGGGATAAATTTGGGAATTTTATATTTAGGCCAAAATCAA
>NW_018223341.1:0-773 GCF_001263595.1 Phalaenopsis equestris
GTTTATCCATCTATAAAACAAAAATATTTGTGCTCAGCTAATTTATTCAACATTTAGTCCAAAAAGGTTAAAGGAAAATGATCCTTCCAGGTGGCAGAATTTAATTTTCTATAATCTATACAGATTTACCATCCAACGGCTTGTCTTACCATCCAACGGCTTGCTTGTTGAAATTAATTCATTATGCTCATTTATCATTACAGTTACACCTCCTTTCTTTGGAACACAGTGAACTGAACTTACCCAAGCACTGTCTGAAATAGGATATATTATCCCCACATCTAACCATTTTAAAATTTCTTTTATTACAACTTCTTTCATCATAAGATTTATTCTCCTTTGAGGATAAGCTCTTGGTTTATGTTGATCTTCTAATAAAATTCTATGTATACAAATTGAAGGAATGATTCCTTTAATATCAGCTAATGTCCATCCAAAAGCTTTCTTATATCTTTCCAAAGTTTCCAAAAACTATTTTTCTTGCTTATCAGTTAATTTTGAGGATATTATAAGAGGTAATTTAGATAAATCTCCTAAAAATGCGTACTTAAAATGTGTAGGAAGTGTTTTTAGTTCTAGCTCAGGAGGTTTCTCAATAGATGGAATCAAATTTTTGTTACTCTTTGTAGGATTTAGCATTTCAAATCTTCTGATATTCTATATACTCCTTTTCAAATTCACTTTCATATGTCTTTTTGAAATATTTATGACTTAAATACTCATTAATATCCAATATGTAGCATTCAATCTCTTATTCTTTTGCAAGGTATCTC
>NW_018223342.1:0-2773 GCF_001263595.1 Phalaenopsis equestris
ACAATTCACAATTCAACATAACATTTAAAATAAAGAGCTACACATCTAAAAATAAGCAGTCTCAACAATTAAGTTCAACCAAACTTAAACTAAAAAAAATCTAACTAAAGCATCACCAATCATCATCATCATCATCTTCTTCTTCTTCTTCCACATCTAAATTTTGCTGCTGATATGGAGTAAAACATGGTGAGTAGAAAACTGAACTGAGTGATCACCCCACATGTATCTGACCATTGCATTATCATAAGCATCATCATATTCGAACTTCTCTCTTATCAAATCATCATCGTGAGCACTTCTGGCCTCCATATTTTCCTTTATACTATCCATTCTTAAGACATCTCCCTGTTAGTTCATCACCAAGTTCTTGAACAGTAGGGGTAGTAGACGTACTTGATGTAGAAGGAATATCTCTGGTCCTACTTCCAGATCTCCATCCAACATAAGATTTATAAGTCTTTATATTGGCAGGCCCAATAGATTTTAGAGGTTGAATCCTCTCCTCATCTGCTCTATAATCAACTCCTGCCTGTTCACATAATGTGAAGATTAGGGAAGAGTGTGCTAAACCTTAGTAGTCTCTCCAAAAGCAATAGATTGAGTGTTCCTATAAATAATAGAGCCTACATCTATCCTTTTCATTTGCTGGATATAGAAGTTCAAGATGGCTCTATCCTTTGTGACCTCGCTATGATGATTTGTTGGTATCATTCTTCGAGAAATAAAGTAGTGCTAGGCCTTAGATACTACATTTAACATAGAAAGAGGAAAGTTACCTTAACACCGTTCTTCACTTTCCAGGTTCCTCTTCCATCAGTAAGATAAGAAATAACTTCATCCAAATCCTCATTTGTAGTAGAAAATGGTTTGTACTGGCAGCTATACACATCTTCTAACTGATAAAATTCATTAATCTTCCTTTGAGTAAACTCCACCATTTTCCCACAAAAAAAAACATAATCTTCAGAAGTCTTCTTATAATTGGCATAGAACTCCATCACTACCCCAATAATCGCCTCGGCAGTAAAGCAACGAAAATTCTCCCACTACTGAGCGTTGATTACTCTTTCAACTTCTCTACCCAAATTTTTAAATCCTCAATTTGGAATCACTTTTTTAGTTGTAAGTAGACTATTGAAGCAAATGTTCACCTTGTAATTGACAAACTTTTGATCATCAAAATCTACCTTTCTCTTTCCTTTGCTCATTCTAGGTGTCATGGTAAATCTACAAAAATTTGATAAAATCCAAATAAATTTTCAAAAATTCCAAAAACCACTGAAATTCACAATGTGGAATGTTTTAAACTTAAATCTACTAAGAGTTTTTCACCTAAGGATTTTCTCATTTCACCTAAGGTTTTTCTCAAAATGTTCCAAATAAAACTCAAAATTTTGGATCTCGATAATGTAAGATAAATTCTTGGTGAAAATTAAAAAAAATGAGTTTAAAGTGTAGCTCTTACCAAGAGAAGATGAAATCCAAATTTTGTTTGCCTTAAAATTGCCTTAAATCCGAGAAATAAGAAGCCCTAGGTGCAAAAAACGGAGGTTGAAGGTGACTTAAAGGTTAAAAATGGTGTTTTACTGTGCAAATTGCAAATTTTAAGGGTGTTTGGGTCGGTTCAGGTCAAGGGTGCTGTCGGCGCTCATGCCGGCGCCAGTGACAAAAAATTCATGTTTTGAATTTTTTCAAATTTCAAATTTATTTCAATTTACTCCAAAGTCTATTTAGTCTTTTTGAACACTAATTTTCATCTAAAAATAATTCACAAAGAAGCATTTTCACAAACAACACCAAACTAACTTTTATATATGAAAATACACTTTTTACAAATACATTTTCCTATACACACTTCCACATCCTTAAACCAAACTAAATTATAATTCAACATCGAAATCAAGCCACGACACTAGAACGCTGACACAAAACTATACACAATCAAAGTCAATAGAGTTCTAAAGCAGAGTAAAGTAAATCAAGTCCACATAATTACATAAGTATTTTAAACTAGTAGAGAGTCCAACTTCTTCAATTATTCTGCCTCATCTTCAGTACTTTTTCCTCCTCTAATATCTCCCATAGACTGGTAATGGACATACAAATTGTAGAAGGGTTGGTACGGGAATTGATCAGTCAAATTTTCATCGATCCGTCCATTTTTCTTGAACATTTGCACCAATCCTACTTCAATTGTCCCAATATATCAAAGTTCTCTTTCATCCTCCAATTCAAGTGATCAAAAAGGTAGTTAAGATTTTCTATTTCATTCGTAATACTTGAAGTTCTCTTTCTATTTTCTTCTCCAAAGTCATTGAACTTCCAACTGTTGGGGGCATCTATTGTGTTGAAGCGTGTGATGAATGATCCAAAATAACATCTAATGCTTCATTTTCATTCCCTATATAATTACCATCAATAGGAATCATGGGCTTCGAAGGTAATAAAACTTTCTCCCAGCTTTCATATGGAACTTGAGAATGATTGCAAAGTAGGAAAATTGTGGAAGGATGCCCCAATCCATATATTGGCCCATTCATAATAATACTCATAACAGATTTGAAAATAATTGACCACACATCAATGGGTTTTTCCATTTAAATGCAATAGTTTAAAATGACACTTTTTCTTGTAACTTGTAACTCTACTAATCTTCATGGTAGGGAGTAATTTTGTAAATATGAAGAAATGTCATTATTTTTATATTGGATTAAGCAGTGAAGCAGAGAAACTAACGTATCCCTCATCTCTGATTTCCCAATTATCATTT
>NW_018223342.1:8583-11297 GCF_001263595.1 Phalaenopsis equestris
ATGAATGATCCAAGATAATATCCAATGCTTCATTTCTGTTCCCAATATAGTTTTCATCAATAGGAATCATGAGCTCCCAGGGTAATAATACTTTCTCCCAACTTTTATATGGCACTTGAGATTGACTACAAAGTAAGAAAATTGTAGAAGGATGCCCCAGTCCATATATAGGCTCTTTCATAATAATACCCATAATAGATTTGAAAATAATTGATCCCACATCAATGGGCTTTTCCATTTGGATGCAATAGTTTAAAATTGCACTTTCTTTTGTAACTCTACTAATCTTCATGGTAGGGAGTAATTTTGCAGAGATGAGCAGTGAAACGGAGAAACTAACGTATCCCTCATCTCCAATTTCCCAATTAACATTTTCATCAGTCATAATTTGGTATACATCTTGCATCGTATCTCTCATTAGGATAAAATTCGTATAATGACAAATTGGCACACTTTCTATCATATACAATCATTAATTCAAGGAGGATTAAATGGCACAGCTTTACCTCAAACAAAGATGACTCCTTGGGTAATTTCATGTAAGTTAGCATAGAATTCCTTTACCACTGGTACAACAAATGTAGCGATAGTGTAGCATAGAACTTCCCAACGTCTCTGTACTGTGATTTTCTTAATCTGTGAACTTGGATTACTCAATCAATGATAGACAAAGCCTCTCTCCTTGATAAGTCTCTTCTTCATGATGACATTGTTGTATAATCTCTGTGCGTCAAAACTGATAAACTTTCTTCTATTGAAAACTCCATACCATGAAGTATTTCTAGAATTGGAAGCCATGGATTTCAAAATAAGGAAGATTCTGGTAGTCCAAGGTAGTTTTCAGGCCTTTAAAAATATCTCTAGGCAATTATTTTGGAGTGCAATCCCCCAAAGTCTACCAAATTCATCCTGAATTGCAGGAATTGCTTAGGACGCTGTCGACGCTCCCAATGGCACTGCTTGTGCCAAAGCTTGTGTAGAAGGGTGCCGTCGGTGCCCATTCTGGCGCCGTCAGCACTAAAGGCCAATGTTGTTTCACTTCTTTTTTTTGTTCAATTCAATTCCAAATTTTCTTCTAATACCAATATTTTTCTTAATTTATGATATATAAAATTGTGTAGGATTCAAAAATATATTATTATTTCCTAATATATAAAACACTTATCAAACAAAATAGTAATATATATATGGGTTGCCTCCCACAAAGTGCTTGGTTTACATCGTCAGCACGACTTACCATTGTTTAATTAGGATGACTCAACATCAAAATTTCTTTAAATTATGGCATGTGCCCTTCATAATAATGTTTCAATCGATGCCCATTAACTTTAAATATCTTTTCAGTTTTAGGATTTTTAATAACTACAGTTCCATAATGATTGACTTTAATCACCTTAAATGGTCCTGACCATCTAAATTTCAGTTTTCTTGGAAATAATCTCAATCTTGTATTATATAATGGAACTTCTTATCTAGGTTCTAATTTCTTTTTTATAATCTTCTGATCATGTCATATTTTCATTTTCTCTTTATAGATTTTTGCATTATCATATGTTTCATTTATTATTTTCTCAAGTTCATTGAGCTGCAATAATCTTTTCTCACCAACATCTTTTAGATTAAAGTTAAAATCCTTAATATTTCAAAATGCTTTATGCTCTAATTCTACTGGTAAGTGACATGTTTTCTTCCAAAAATAAGTCTATATGGGGACATTCCAATAGGAGACTTATAAGCAGTTTTGTATGCCCATGGTGTAGTATCTAATCTAATAGACAAATCTAATTTATAGGGATTTACAGCTTTTTCTAAAATTTGTTTTATTTCATGATTTGATATCTCTGCTAGACCGCTCTTTTGGGAATGATAAGCAGTAGAGAATCTAAGCATAATATTATATTTTCTAATCAATTTCTCGATTCTCTTATTTCTAAAATGGGATCCTCCATCCGTAATAATCACTCAAGGCATTCCATATCTTGTAAAAATATTTTTATTTAAAATTTTTTTAAAACACTCTTAGCATCACATTTAGGTACAACAATAGCTTCAATCTATTTGGACCTATAATCAACAACAAGTAATATATATAAATTTCTAAATGGAGGCATAAATGGTCTCATAAAATCTAATCCCTACACATAAAAAATTTCTACTTCCAATGTGTAATTTAAAGGCATTTAATTCTTCTAAAAAAATTTCCTACACGCTGACAACGATCACATGTTTTAATATATTCATTAACATCTCTAAAAAGAGTAGGCCAATAAAATCCAGCTTGCAAAATTTTATAAGCAGTTCTATTTATTCCAAAATGTTTTCCAAATTCAAAATCTTGACATCTTTCAATTATTTGTTGAGTTTCTTTAGAAGGCACACACCTTCTAATAATTAGATCTTTACATTGTTTATATAAATATGGGTGATCTCAAAAATTGAATTTTGAATCATATATAAATTTTTTTAATTGTTGATTCTTAATATCTGGTGGTAGACTATCACTTACAATATAATTTACTATATCTGCATACTATGATGTATTTATTTCATCAATACTATATAATTGTTCATCAGAGAAATTTTCTAAAATATCATTTGCATAATTAGTTAATCTTTCCTTTTCTAGTGTAGACAAATGATCACCTATTTGATTATCATTTCACATTCTATTAACTCCAGTAAAATCAAACTCTTGGAATAGAAGTATCCATCTA
>NW_018223343.1:0-5167 GCF_001263595.1 Phalaenopsis equestris
TTTTGTATGTTTAATCTGAAGCCAAGCCTCCGAAGAATGGGTTGAGCAAGTATTACACAATTTGTGTTCAGAGTCGAATGGTGGGCCTCATGTGTCAAGTGGGCCCACCATAATAGATTGGGATTGATCAATGTTAAAATTTGTGAGGTCCACCTGACATGTGGCGACCCACTATTTGACTCCGATGCATCCGGAGTCTTGACCTAATATTTTTTTGTTTGAGAGGCCTTCGGAATAGATTCCCGTAAAATAAACTGAGCATATTTTTCATAAAATTTATTGCAGTTTTTAAAATTTAAAAATATAAAGTAAAGGTATAATTAATTAAAATGTATACTCAGTGTATCCTAGTAAGCTCACTTTTTGTTTTTAGGGATTAATTGGCTTGTTTTTCTAGGACTCGTCTATAGGCGTAATGCGTAATATCTGTGATTTAAGATATTATTTTATGGTTATTGTTTTATAGGACTAATGTGATTGTTTGAAATTATAAAATATATTTTGAAAACTAATGGGGTAATTGAATTTTATAATTTAGTACGATGAGTTTAGAAAATAATATTAATTTTTAAATTTTTAAATTTGTAGAACTTAAAAATAAAAACCTGCTTAATGTGATGGTCTTTTTTTAGCATAAATATGAGAATAAATGATCAATGTAGAACACTGGATTTTGAATTTAAGCCATCAAAAATGCTAATTAAAGATTCTAGATAGGAAAAAAAGTTGTCATTGATGAGTTTAATAAATATAATATATGAGAAATTAATTAAAATTTATATCATGTTAATTGTAAAGTGAGTTTCATAGTTTTTATATTCTTCATAATTCAAAATTTAATAAGGATATCTTAAGGTCTTTTTTTAATCAAAATATCAACCCCTATATCATTGTTTTAACATGGCAATTGCACTCGTCTAACTCAATATAGCAAGTTTAATTTGGAGTGATGCATATGATTCCTACTAAGGACTCTCGTTGGTATGAAAATTTTACATCCGGACTTTGGATGTCTGGACAACGGCCCAGATGCAGCAAGGAGGGTGGATGTCCGATTTCTTCCCACCTCCACTGCATCCGGGCCGTTGTCTAGACATTTGCAGTCCGGATGTAAAATTTTTTCCTTGTTAGTCTGCTTATTTAAGAAAGTTCAAACATGGTAAAAAAAAAAAGATGACGACTCATAAGGTGTGTCGATATGATTATCAAAAGGACAATTTTAAAAAATAAATATTTTCTTAATATATATTAACATTTTCAATATTTTAATTCCAAAATTTAGAAATGGGCATAGTTGCCGGCAGGACCGACGACTAAATGTGGATGTGATAGTTGAGTCATGTGGGTTATATGCAACAAATATTAGTGAAGGTTAAAATGCTACAAATTCATCATTGGTTGACTCCTCCCAGAGGCCACATAGATTTAAGAGTTCCAGTGGATTCTTTCACAACAACACTAGCAAGGAATTCTACTCTAAATTTTAAGTGGAAAAATAGGAAAGAAAAGAAGTATGTAGGGCAATTGGTAGATTTTGTTACTAAGCCAGATTGATATTGAATGTTGCCAATGACCCAAATTACATGTCTGTGTTTGAAGCAGTTGCTAATTTTAGACCTGATTTTACTCCACCTACAATGCATGAATTGAGAACTTGGATACTCAAAGATGAGGTTGTTATAATCAATAAGATGTTAGAGGAGCATAAGAAGACAGAGTAAATATGGGTACTCGATTATGTCAGACAATTGGATGTCAATCATGAAGGACGGAAATCAGACAAGTAAATTAGGAGTTTTCTATAGTTAGAAGCTTCCTTATTTTAAATTAGTTTCAATGTCTTTATTATGATTTATTTTTCTTTTAGCTGAATATTTAGATTAGGAATATATATTATTAAGTTACCTAAAATAGCTTAGACACTTTATTTTGTACCTAAAATAGATTGTAAGATTATTATTTAATGGAATGAAATCAAAGGGAAAAGAAATTGATCCAATTCAGTATTCAGCCTATTTTTCTCAAGAGCAAATTTTTTGCTATAATCACCGATAATTGTTAGAGTATCGTCAATGCTCTCTTCTCGTCGGCCTTCTTGCACGGGAAGGGGCGAGCTATTTATTTGCCTTGATTCTCGCTCGTCTGCTTTGCCTAAAACCCTTGTCTTCTTCATTTGCTCTTCGTCTGAACTGTTCGCCTACTCAGTCGGCTCGCTCGACATCGATTGATCGGTCTCCTGGATAGTTGCGCTTGCTTCCACTGCTTCGCTTCATCGTCTACCTCAATTGTTTGGTCGATTAATTGCATATTCAGTTCTGTTTACTGCGCTCTGCTCCCTCTACTTCATCTGCGTCATCTTCAATTAGTCCATCTGCCTCCTACCGCTATGTAAAAGAAAAACAATCGAAGCTAGGAAATAATGTTGGAACGAGGCGAGGGAGGTAAGGGCTTGGGAATGGGTGGAGCCAAACGCCACCGCAAGGTTCTCTGCGACAATATCTAGGGCATCACCAAGCCAGTGATTCGACTCGCTCATCGCGGTGGCGTGAAGCGCATCAGTGGTCTGATATACGAGGAGACGTGAAGCGTGCTCAAGATCTTCCTTGAGAACGTCATCCGCGACCTAAACCGAGCACTGTCGTTGGAAAATCGTCACAACCATGGATGTTGTTTATGTCCTCAAATGTCAGGGTCACACCCTTTATGGCTTTGGCGGTTAGCTTTAGCTGTTTCTGGAATCATGTATTTATTAGGGATTAGGGCTCTTTATGAAATGTTTGCTATTCTTCTCGTGAAGAACAATGTGGAAAAGAAGAATTATGTCTTGAAGAAAATCAGACTTGCTCAACAGACAGATAGATATATTAGAAATTTTTTAAAGTGCAAAATTCATTCATTGTGGAGTTTGAAGATTCCTGGGTTGAAAAGGGTTGTTATGTTTGAATGATTATTTGTCTGATTCAGATCTTCTTCGCTAAGCATCGCTGCTTCTATGGCATCTTCGACTGCTTCTTGTGCTTCGCTTTGTCTCTTAAGCTTGGGCTTCGACAGTCCTTAGATCGATGGCTTCGGCTTTGACAAACCATAGATCTTAGGTTTCGACACTCTTGGGCTTCGACACTCAAGATTCAATACTCTCAAGCTTCGACCCTCTTGGGATTCGACATTCTCGGGCTTCGACACTTACTGCTCGAGGATTTTTTGTCCTGACAATGTTATCAGTTTATTGTTGGCAAATTGATGTTTCTTGATCAATCAACATCGGGATGTCAATCCGAAAGAACGAAAATCAGACAGCTAAATTAGGAGTTTTCTATAATTAGGAGCTTCCTTATTTAATTTATTTTCAATGTTTTTATTATGATTTTCCCTTTTAGTTGAATATTTTAATTATGAATATATATTATTAAGTTACCTAAAATAGATTATGCACTTTATTTTATACCTAAAATAGATTGTAAGATTATTGTTTAATGGAATGGAAGCAAAGCGAAAAGACATCGAGCCTATTCATTATTCAACCTGTTTTTCTCAAAACTTTGACATTGGATTGATGAAAAAATTAAAACTTTGATTAATGTTTTTATGAATAGTCAAACTGTGACTTTTTACTTTAGAAATGTAGATGCTTTTAATGCTATAAAAGTGGTGAGTTACTATTCACTTATTTTTATGACCTGTCCAAGGAAGTGGGGAAATAAATATGGTCTAAATTAAAACAGGTAGTTAGTCAAATTATGTGAATGGGTGTAAAAAGATAATGGAGAAAAGACAACATATTAATTGGGTGGTTATTGAAAAGACAACAAATTAAAAATTAATTATAATTTGTTAGTTAATGTAGAAATTAATTTGAACATTTTTGTTAATATATAGAGAAAATAATAATCAGATTTAATAAAATATTTAATAATAATATTATTATTTATAATAAAATAAATAAAATTAAAGTAGTAAACGCCTCTATATGGGAGAAATTATTCCATACGGAGTACGTACGCAATTCTGCATGCGAACTTCAGTAATGTGCCGCCACGTGGAGGTTATTGTGAGGTTATTGATGTGAAATCACAGAGGTTATTGGGGGGAGGTTAATGCGGGGGTAATATAAGAGTTATTGAAATGAAACCACAAAGGTTATTGGAGTGGAATCACAAATGTTATCTGGGGGTTATTGGGGGTAGGGCTGTCAAAATGCTCGTTGTTCGCGAACAGTTCGTGTTCGGCTCGTCCGGGAGTTCGTGTTCGATTCATTCAATAAACAAATGAGACAAATACAAATATATTTTTTTTTGTTCAGTTTATAAACGAACCAAACACGAACGATCATTTATTTGATCGTGTTCGAATCGTTATTGTTTGAAATATAAAATAATTATAAATAAAAAAAATTATCATATTTTAAAAATTATTATATACTTTAAAATTTTTTCATATTTTAAAAAATTAAATCCTATAAATTATGATTTGATCTTCAGCTTCGTCTCTAAGCTTATATTAAATTATATAATTTTGTATTTATCTTCAGGTTCATCTCTTAGCTTAAATTTTCTTATATTTCTTTTAAATTTATTTAGTTTCATTGAGTGAAGCTAGTTTTTGGGAGTAAAATCTCGCATATTGCCTCTTGATCCGAATTTTTTATGGATTAGATATAATATTATGTTTTTATTGTGAGTTATGCTTCAGCTATTTTGCATGTGTTGTGATTCATATATGTTTAAGCATTATTTCATATAGGTTTAAGCTTTTAAAAGATTTCGAACTATTCAAACAATTCGAACAATACAAATAAATTTGTAAGATTTCGACCAATTCAAATAATTCGAATAATTCAAACAATTTGAGCATTTCAAACATTTCAAACATATTTTAAACAAATCAAATCGAACACGAACAATAACTTCACGAACAGTTCCAAACACGAGTCTATTTCAAACACACGTAATTTCAAACGAACAAAACACGAACATGAGCTATCTTCGTTCGTGTTGGGTTCATTTACACCCCTAATTGAGGGTTATTTAGGGTTTATTGTGACGTTATTGGAGTTAACGCTTCAATAACTTTCCAATAACCATCTCAAATAACCTCCCTGATTCCAATACGGTTTCACTTTAATTTTTTCTTATGTGGGCCCGATATAACACACATGACGGTATATTAT
>NW_018223344.1:0-230 GCF_001263595.1 Phalaenopsis equestris
GCTGACTAGATCCTAGGCAGCTCCGAAGGCATGCGTGGCGCGCTCTGGTTGGACGTCGTCGTCCACGTAGCTACTGACTCGGCCCGCGATTTATGTTCCGAAGCGCTGTCCGACTCGATCTCCCCCATTCATTTGATGCACGCTTGATCGAACAGCTCTCCGTCATCAACCCCCATGGAATGATCTCGTGCCCGATCACACTAAAACCTTAAGATCTCGGCCTAGACTCA
>NW_018223345.1:0-13486 GCF_001263595.1 Phalaenopsis equestris
AACATAGTTTGAATTTTTCTTAAAAAGATCTTCACTTTGATCTAATTCTTCTCTTGGCTCATGTTCCAAATCTTGTACTTTAGATTTTTCTTCATAGTTAGTTTTGAAATGGCATTCACTCAGATATCTTATAACATCAATTCTATAACATTCATCATCTTTACCTTTTGTAGGATACTTCATTGTTCTTGAAACGTTAAAAGTAACAATTTGATCATTGACGTGCATAGTTAATTTCCTTTTCTGCACATCTATCATTGCTCTTTCTATGGCTAGGAAAGGTCTCCCCAAAATGATAAGTATCTCTTTATCTTCGTCTATATCTAGCATAATGAAATCAACAAGAAAGATAAAATGATCCACTTTCACTAGGACATCTTCTATAACTCCTTTAGGGTATATTATTGAACGATCTGTTAACTGCAGAGTTACATTACTAGGGGTTATTTCTCCTAATCCCGATCTTTTAAATATTGATAATGGCATAAAGTTAATGCTTGCACCTAAATCACATAAAGTTTTCCCATAAAATCTATCTCCTATTGCACATGGAATTGTAAAGCTACCATGATATTTAAGCTAACCAAAGACCTTCTAGCCGATTGAGTGGTTTTCATGCGATTGAATGATAATGTTAGTAGGCCATTAAATTCCCCCCTTTCAAGCAGTTATGAATGCAAAATAGTACCAATATCAGTTATAGATATTAAATGGTCTTAGAGTGAGTAAATAAAATGAAAAAGTGTAATAATCACTTGTAAGGTCATCATGCACATGGTGTATCACCGTAATCTGATAAGAAGCTGAATAAGAAGTTTTATTATACAGAAAAGATGAAAATTTGGCATGATCAAAAGATTTTAGAGAAGAATTTTGAGCTTAGATAAGAAGTTTTATTATAAAATACACGATTGAAATTATTTCCCAGAAAATAAGTCCAGGTGGATGGAGCCATTTATTGTGACAAAAGCTTACCCTTATTGGGATGTGGAGATTAAAGATCCAAAAACTGAAAGTATAACTAACGTAAATGAACATAAGTTGAAGCGTTACATTGGAGAAAATAAGCCCTATTATAAAGAAACTTTGATGCTGGGTCTATCTGAGTAAAACATTTTGATACGTCGGACTGACATCGTTAAACAAAGCGCTTTATGGGAGGCAGCCCATAATCTATTTGTGTGATTTGTCTTATTTTTGTTATTGTTGTATTATATTGATTATCCTTTAGTTTAGTAACACTTTTTAAAAAATATTTAAGTTATTAAACATGATTGGACATTGAAGAAATTTGACGTTAGCAGAATCAGTGTCCTGTGAAGTTGGCGCCTAGGCGCCATAGTTTCTGGAATTGGGAAAACCGTCCCAAAGCAATTTTTCTTCATGTCTTCTCTATAAAACTACCTAACCTTTGTCCCTGATCTTCATAACTTTAAAATTACAACCAGAGAAAGGAGTTTAGAAAGGTTTTGAGATTTTTCTTGCTTCCATGGAGAATAGAGAGAATGGAATATCCATTGGAAATAAGTTTGTGCGCAATGATTCCCAAACCTATTTCAATGGGTTCTTAGCATTGAGTTTGGAAAAGGTGACAAGAAAGTTGGGAAAGATTGAAGAGGAGGTTTCCAATCTACACAACAAGTCACATGAGATGTATCACCAGTATGAGCACTTGGAATGGTAGATGAAACTTCAATCTGATGACTTGGCTAGTTATCAAGATTCCCAGGTATCCATGAATAGCAAGAACAAATGGATTAATGAAAAGATGGCTATGAAATTTCCTTGTGCATTTGTCTTCTACACATTTGATCATAGATATTGGCATGTGAGAAGGGTGACAAGAATGATATCAACAAGGATTGATCATTAGATTAGGATTCTAGTGTTTGGGTTTCAAGTTTGTGTTTACTTTAGTAAAGGATGTGTTTTGTGTGCTACTTGTTGTTGATTGTGTGTTAATTTTCTTGTGTTGGTTTTCTTAAATGTGTTTATGTGTGATGTTTTACTATTATTTGAAATTTTATTAATGAATGTTATGTTTGTGTAAACCCTGTGTTAGAATGTTGGAATTAATTTCAAATTAAAAATTTGAATAAATAAGATGTTAAGGAAATAATAAACATGTTGTGTGATGTTAAATGAATGAGAAATTTTGATTTAAAACCCAAGGAAAGAAAAATTTTGGGTCTGGTGCTCAGACGCTAGACCATCCTCATAGTTTTGCGCCTAGGCGCCAAAACCTGTGCCTAGGCATCAGTTCAACTAAATTAACTAAAACTCAAAATTCTCTCTTATTAAACTGAATGAGCGCTATTATTGACGCCTAAGCTCTTTCTTCTTCCTCTTTTTCATGAAAGCCAGCCCTAGGTTGCTTTATGGAGCTCTAATCTTCAAGTTTATTGGCTCAAAAACACTGAATTTCATCTTCTCGGGGTTAGATCTACATTTTGGCATAGTTATTTCGAAATTTTACCATGGATTTTTCATACATTAAGTGGAGACTGAAAGTATACAAAAATATTTGATTTAGTGGTGAAAAATTCATGGATCTAAGCTTTATTAGCTTGAAAGAGCTAATAGGAAGCCTACTATCTTAATTTTGAAATATGTTGGAAATTTTTCTTTAAATTTATTTCAGATGGCTTCTAAGACAAAGCGAGGAAGGGGAAAGAATCCTATGAAAATGTCAAATTTGTCAACTTTAATGCTAAATTTGTTACAACAAATTTGCTTCTTCGAGAAAGCTTATTGCTGAGCGGAGCTTTTATAGATCTTGTAGAGATATAGAGAATGTTATTGTGGCTTTTTTTATATGCAAACTTACCTGAAGCAGATGATGACGAGGTGTTTGTCCGAGGAAGAGGAGTAAAATTTTTTGCTGAGAAGATTAATGTGATATATGGTCTGCCACCCACAATTGATTTTTTCTATTCAAAGCTCATTCCGTCTGATGAAGAGTTAGATCATATCGTGGCATATTTTACTGATGGTCGTGGAGCCTGGAAGATTCGAAATGATCGTAAGGTAAATTTTTCATCTTCTAAGATCAATGCCACTTTAAAGGCATGACATCATTTTATTTATGCTCGTCTTCATCCTTGAAATCATTTAATTGAAGTGACTAGAAAAAGAGCCATACTAAATTACTGCATTTAAGAGAGGAAACCTATAGATATGGGCTCTCTTATTTATGATGCTATTAGTTCTTCTGTGAGAGCTAGTACTACTTCAGGACTTGGATTTCCTTCTTTGATATTTTCTATTTGTAAAGACTCTAGAGTAAAGTTTGAACTTTGGGAAGAGCAGTTGAAGCCACTTAAGCCAATTGGGAAGGCTAATGTTGATGTATACGGACGACCTAGAGATAGAGTTCAAGGTGCACCTTCTTCTTCTACTTCTAGTCCTTGTATTTCTAGGCCTTCTTCATCCACTGCTATTGAGCCTCCATATAAATTCTGGGATGTGTTGAGTGAGAGATTTTTGGAACACCAGAATGATATGTTTTTTATGCAATGTTGTATGGAGGATATAGAGAACAAATTTGATCATATGACATATTTTATCAGGAGAAAAAATGAATATGATTTTGATTATGGTGAGGCATTAGTGAAATTCTTGAAGCGAGATCATTCTATTGAATTTCCTACATGCCCTCAATTTACACCTTTTGATGGGTGCAGGTCTATGAATGAAGATATCCCCTTTGATTCTGATGATGATGAGGAGGAAAAAGAGGATTAGATTTTATTTTTTATTTTGTAGTAGTTATGATTTTAGATCATTCTCATGTTGGACTATTTATGCATGTTTTGTTGCTTTGTACTTTTTATTTTCACTGCTACTTTTGTTACTCTTTTACTTAGAACTGAATATGTGGTAGAGTAGTCTTTTGCATTGCAAATTTTCATGATAAATCTTTTTTAATTTAAATTGCCTACTACTTAACACGTATTTTTATTATACTTGTACTACTCTCCATGCTTATTATAAACTTAACTATCTTAAACTAATTTAAAATTTAAGTTTAGGGGAAGGGAGAAAATTTTTAAAACTAAATCTTATTTATCCCAAGTAAAATATATTTTCAAAAAATATTTTAAAATAATATGTGGCACGTTGTGATGGCTTGAGAAAACTATTTTTTTATTTTATAAATAATTTGGTAAACTTAAGTAAATGTTTTTAATAAAAAGATTAATTATGGATTTGAGATATATAGTATAAGAGTAAAAAATTTGCTTTTATTATTTAAAATAAAAAAAATTGTATTTTTGGGAATGTTAAAGATCTTGGATTTTTATTTGAAAAGAAAGAATTGAGACTTTATGAAAAATCTTTTTGAAGTCTAATACACATTTAATCAAGCAAAGAAATGTGAAGAAGATGTTATTGGAGTTCAAAATCATTAAAGACTATCTAGATCTAATAATCCTCACATGAAATAAAAAAAAATAAAGAAAGAAAGGATTGGAAATGATCTTAAAATAAAAAGAAAATAGAAAGAAAAGAAAAGAAAGGAGGAAAATATATGTGAGGAGAAGCTTGAAGAGATGCTTAATCAAAAGTTGGCTTCACTTAAATCTTCTTAAAGAAATAGGCTTAATTACATTTCTGAGCTTATTTATGATGTATTAGCTTCCTTAATAGTAAAGTTCTCATGATATTCTAATCATCTTTAATATTACAAATTATAATTATTCTTGAAATAAATAGGAAAACAGAATTTTTAAACTTGACTACTAAATATTCTTACATTCTAGTTTTAACCTATGTTCTTAAAAATATTTTTAAAGTTTCACTATTGCATTTATAAAATAAAAACCATAGAAATCTTCAAGTAAAACCCACCCCCATAGGTTATACTTTTTATATATAGTAAGAAAGGTTACTTAAGGACAAGTAACGTTTAAGTTTGAGGGAACTAATTGATCAATCTTAAAATTACCTATTTTTTATGCACATTTTATACTCAATTTTTGGGGATATTATACTTTAATGAAGAATATTTTTATGTTTTTTTTTATTTCAGGTGAAATAAAAAGAGCAAAAATACATCAAAAAGGAGCAAAATGGGCTACATTGAAAAAAAAAATACCAAAAACCGAACTGGAGCCTAGGTGTCAGGATGTAGCGCTTAGGCGTTAGGTGCAATAATTGGTTGGTGCCTATGTGGGACAGTTAGGTGCCTAGGTGCGAAAGTTGGGCGCCTAGGCGCCACAGTTATTTTCTAGAAGATGAATTGAATGATACCAAATTGAAAACAAAACTCTTTAAAAATGGATTAATTCCAAGAGGCTAAGGGGGTCGAATATATAGAGTTTCATAGTGTGTGAGTGTGTTCAGTGTGTAATAAGTTTTCTTTGTGAGTCTTTGTATTTATGGAGTTTGTGAGTCTTGTAAGTGTTGCTGGAGTCACAGAAGTCAAAGAACTTCAAAGGAGTGCTTGGAGGAACATTCCAGATAAATATTTGTATCTTTGTCTTTAAGTTTTCTATTTTGGATTGGAGTTTAATAAATATGTTTTGTTTTTTTATCCCCATGCTTCGTGAGTAGTTTTCTTTCTTTCTCCTTGCAATATGAAGTAATTAAGTAAGTGATTTTGATTTTGTTTAGAAATTCTTTTATTCCTAAAAATTGTGATGAGGTTTTTAACGCTCTTTCATTTACTTTACAAATTGCCACTTGTATTGTTAAAACCTGTTGAGAAACTTATAGACCCAATGGGTCTAAAATTGGGTCTAAAATTTCTTGACTTGTAAGTATCACATTCTACATTGGAAAGAACAGTTGTGATTGTCCGAAGACGGGTGCAAATAGACATGGAGATAAGATTTGATGGGCATAGAATTGATGTTTCTAGAGTGATAGGCTACATTCTTTTATCAATTTGGTCTAGAGATTGGAACTAAGGGTCACTGGTAGGTCCTATAAAGAAGGCACAGTGGGTAATCTAGGAGTGAGAGACTAGAACCTATCCAACACTACTATACATGTCAACACCAACTTTAGATTAGTCAATTTTCTTTTCACATTTTGAAATAAATAAAGGATAGGCATGCTCCTATTTTTCACAATACCACATTAAAGTTTCTAAATAATTTTGAAATCAGACACTGATTATGAATATTGGTAAGGAGAAAGTCTAAGACATTATATTTACTTTTACTTGTATGTTGTAGAATTTAGTAAACTTAATTTTCATCTTCAGATAGTTGTCGTAATCTTAAGTAAAGTTTTTTTTTAAGTCAAAATTCAAGTATTTCATTTCATTATTTTCTTGTTTTTGGCTTTCTCGTTGGATTGATACTGGGAGTTTTAAATAAAACTCTATATTACTTGAAATGATATGTATACTTGCATAGTACCCCTAGTAAGAATATTATTTCGTTAATTTTTATCACATTACATTTGTTCTCAATAACCATTAAATATAATTTGGGTCAAGTTTTTGGCATATTAAGGAACATAAATATTTGCATAATTGCAGCTCAGGTCAGTGATTGAGAGCCCGTTGATTCCAAGGGCTTCTTTTTGTTTTCCAAAAAATTGATACAGTGGACTGGTTGGTGTAACTGGATAGTTGACCAAAAAAGCATTTTATCAAAGGCTAACTCAAAAAACATATTTCTTGAACTATCAATGTCAACTAGGATGCTATGCATCTAGTAATTATTGATCATTATTGTGACTACTATAGCATTGTTGTAAGGATTACTCTTTGAGGGTGAATCTACGTAAGTAAAAATAAATAGGCGATGAGGTTCACTAAGAGCGAATGCAGAGTCATAGAGTATCCTCATTTGAAACATTTTATGGTCATCCCTTCTAACCTAATCTCCTCTCAAGAATGCAAGCAGTGTCCCTGTGATGTTGACAGAATTGACTCAGGCAAGCTCATCTAAATTATCTTCTATAACGTTTTCTCATGCCTTTCTGTTTGTGTTTATTGGACCACAAACTATTTAATCTTTTCAGCATGAATCGATTCTTCGACCAAGCTTTGGTGGTGTTTTCACTTCTCTATGTCATGACTTTTGTCTTTGTGATATTTAAAAATTATTCGTGTTCCAGAGAAAGACTTTGATTCTCATAAGTGGAGCCATTTTAAAGTATTCCTTATCTTGAACAACTTCTACTAATTCCTTCATTCAATGTTCCTTGTTCTTCAGTGGGTCGGTTATTCAATCAACTAGGCCATTGAGAATTTCCATCAGGCCCTAAATCATCATAGAATGACCGACCACTTTCTCATTTGGGGCGGTGGTCATCCTTTGGCTCCACTCATCATTACAAAAGCCTTTTTTCTCCAATCGACGGTCTGATTGTTCACTTTTTTGGTAAATTAGGTACATATATTCCTTCTTCATGTTATAATATCATTATCCAACATAAAGAGTTTGGCCACACTATTGGGATGACGTAAAATCCAAAAATACATGAGATGTGCACTCTTTACCCCCTGTGTCATGGTTGTCTATACTGTGGGCTGTAAATTTCATACTTTCTACATTTTCTTCTGAAATTGAGTGATATACACTCATAGGCTCTCTTTCAACACCTACTTGATGTGACATAGAGCTTGTGAACCCATGCGGGTCTTTTGTGCCCTCACGTACTATGTCGTGAACAACTTCTTGAACTCATTGAAGGAGCTAATAATTCATGTCGGAAAGCCATTAAACCACTTAAGTTCCAAATACCTCAGTGTTATAAATTAATTGACATTTCAGTGCATCGAAGATTTTGAAAAGGCATATAGTCGACCTAATGGATGTTATCTGGTCAGTTGGATCCCTCCAGCCCTTATAAGAATTAAAGGACTAAACCTTAAACTTCATGAGGGGTTCAACATTGATGAGCTACCTGGGAAACACATTCTCTGCTTGTCGTTAGAGTTTTATTTGCTCCCCTCATGATCTGAACCTTGGTGTAGACCCAATTCTATCCCGATAATGGATTTCGTCAATTATTTTAGCCCCCTAAGCAATCTGATGGGCTTGGGGTTTGAGTTCTCCTCTAGGATTTGTTTCTTGAAAAGATTTTGATCTCCCCTCATGTATAACAAATGTTAATTTTGTCATTTAGTCTTTGATTTCCTAAATTTGTTGTTGTGCGTATTCTTGACAGACTTCATGTTTGAGGTTTCTCACAAGTGAGTTAATTCTCCGTGACACACTCCTTTTCTTGTTAACAACATGATTCCAAGCTCACCATACCTTTTAAGATGTTGAATCTAAAAATTCCTTGAATCACACCCAAGTATTAGAGAGTTGGACAGACGAGAGAAATAGTGTGTATGTGTGTGTGTGTGTGTGTGTGTGTGTGTGAGAGAGAGAGAGAGAGAGGAGTGAGAAGAGAGAGAGAGAGAGAGAAAGGATCAATTCATTTTAAGGACCCAGGAATGTATTTCATTGTGAATATGTTGCATTCGTGATGACTGATTCATCACTGGATGAAGTAATAGCCTTTCTGACTGATGGAAGGGGATAATGGAAAATTAATAACAATAAGAAAGTTAATTTCTCTACTTCCATGATGACTTTTTAGTCAAAAGTGTGGCATTACTTCATCTCTGCTAAGTTGCTTCCAAAAAATCATCAGAGCGAAGTAACAAAAGATAGAGCTATGCTAAACTTTTGCATTCAGAAGATGAAGGCAGTATATGTTGGTACATCATGCTCAACAAGATAGTACATCATGCTCAGAGTATAGCCAGGAGTGCTACAGCTAGTGGTTTGGGATACACTGCCCTGATTTTCACTTTATGTCACTTTATGTGAACAATCAGGGAGTAGAGTCTCATAGAAATGAAGAAAAGATATAGCCACAGAATCCTATTGGGAAGCATACAATTCAAAGATTTGAATCACTTATTGAGTTTAGGAGTGGAGGTAGTTATAGAAGCTCAACATCTGCTGCAGGGTCATCTACTTCTTACTCTGATTCACTTGAGAATATTATGGAGTAGCTTATGATTCAGTAAATGGATATTTTAAATATGTAAAATAGGATTGGA
Organism: Phalaenopsis equestris; assembly: GCF_001263595.1. Lineage (NCBI taxonomy): Eukaryota > Viridiplantae > Streptophyta > Magnoliopsida > Asparagales > Orchidaceae > Phalaenopsis > Phalaenopsis equestris. Next base: position 9,020 of record NW_018223345.1, read on the forward strand.
GGATTTGAAGCAAGGAATGCTTATAATGATGAATATAAGCAGAGGAAATTTCAACATGATATAACATATGAGGAGGCGATGGTTAGATTTTAAGGGGTGATTATAATGTGGAATTTCTAATTCACCCCAGTTTTACTCCTTATATGTCAGATCATGATGATGAAGAAGAAGAAGATGATGATGATGATGAGGAAGAGGATGAAGAATGGAATTTTAGGAGTTTAATTTGTTTGTTAGTTTTTTGTTAGTTATTATTTTATTATTTGTAGTTTGTTTTGTTTTAAAATTGTTTTGATTTGAACTTTCATTGCAATATTGTATTGTGGACCTAATTATAATAGTAACTGTAAATTTTTATTTTTTCTGAATTTTTAGTATTTTCAGTTTCAATTTCTATTTTTAATTTTCAGCAAATGTTTTACGATATTTTATGTTTCATTTAATGTTTTAAAGCCTGTATTTTTAATATTAGTATCTGCAGTACACCAGAGCCCAGTTTCATATTCAAAAATCCTCTCCAGGTTAGTTTTTATTTTTATGCATTTACTATTTTCTTTCACCTAAAAAATTTTGTGCTAAACATTTTTAATTACTTAAAAATTTAAGTTTGGGGGAAAGAAAAATTTTTAAGAAGGAAGTAAAATAAATTTTATTTTTCCATAAGTAACTATATTTTTAAAAGTAATTTAACATGACTTGGGATATTAAGATTTAACTTTAAATGACTATATTTATGTTTGTAAATATGATGGTAAATTTAGGTAAAAGTTTTTAAAAATGAAGGTCAATTCTAAATTAAAGATCTTTGGTATGAAAAGATAAGAATATGTTTTTCTATTTAAAGTAAAGAAAATTGTATTTTTGAAGTATTAAGAATTTTAGAGTTTCATGTAAGAAGAAAAGAATGAGACTTTATGAAAAATCATCAAAACTAATATGAATTTATAAGTGAAGAACAGTAAGAAGTTTTAACTTTAGGAAGAGGATAGCGAAGTTCAAAACTATTAAAGGCTATTTGGATATAGTAATCCTCACCTAAAAAAGATAAAAAGTAAAAAATAGAGATTCAGAAAACTTAGATTTGATTACTAAGTACTCTTAGACTTAGAGGGAATCTAAGTTATTAAAAAAATTAAATTTCTTAAATTTGACTATTTTATTTATGAAACTAAAGTATAGAAGTTTATAAGTTAATCTCTATCCTAAGTCATATATTCTTATGTAGTAAAAGTGTCACTTGTGGATAAGTAACATTTAAGTTTGGGGGATTTTGATACACCAAACTATGGTGTTGTTTTAAGTATACATTTAATGCTTATTTTTGGTGATATTGTACTTTAAAGAAAGGTTTACTTTAAAGAAGGGTATTTTCATGTTATTATTGTAGGTATATCAATTTTAGGCATTTGGAGTACAAGTAGCAAAAAGGATAAAATTTGGAGCCAAAACAACGAATTTTATGATTCTGGCGCCTGAAGCGCCCTTTATAGAGAGATGGTGCCTGAAGTGTCAAATTAGTGCCTGAAGCGCCATTTTATAGAGTTGAAACTTGAAGAGCCAAATTTGGCGTCTAAAGCGCTAAAACCCAGAACAACACGTTCTTAAGCAACTTGGCGCCTGAAGCGCCAGAACCATCGCTTGAGGCACCAGAGATGACTTCTTATGAATTAAGACTGTTTAGGAAAAAAATTTTGTGTGAATTTCAAAGGGACCACTTATTTTAAACGCCCCATTGAGTGATTCAATGCATCTAGACACTTTGGCATGTTCTTTTATGAAGGGATATGTCTCTTGGATCAATAAACATATCTTTTGGAGTTTAAAAGAGTTTTCTTTTTGGATAGAATTTTATAAGGAACTTTGAATTCTTTTTAGAGGGAGGTAGCCTCTAATAAAAAAGAGGAAAGTCTAGTGCATGAGTGTGGCGTGAAGGGGGGTTAGAAAGAGGCAATTGTGACGTGAGAGTAATAGGAAGAATTTGGAGAAGAGAGGACTTTCATCTAGGGTTGTAAGAGGAGAGGGAAGGTGAGAGATTTCTTCTTCATTACATTTCTAGAAGATAATTGAGTGTGATTATAAAGAGAGAAAGTGTTTAAAGAGAACTTGTAGAAATTTGCTTGGGAAGGAGTGTAAGATACGTTATGTTCTTTTCTTTCTTTATTTTGTAAACTTATTTTTATATATGAAATCCATATTTTTTTGTATCCTTCTCATGAATTCTAAGTAGTCTTCTTTATCCTTCTCCATACAATGAGATTTGTTTTTATGAAGAACTGATTTTGTTTTATACGGTTTTAAATGTCAATAATTTGTGATGATTCAAACTCTGCTCTTCATTTACTTTTCTATCTGGCCAATTAAAATGTTAAAATGTGTTGAGAGACATATGATCCGAAAGGGCTATGTTTTCTACAACATAGTGAGAATCACATTCGATTTCATGTGAGAGGATGTAATCCATGGGGTTGAATGAAAATAAATAGATAAATATACTTTGTTAGATGAAAAATTGGAGATTTTAAGGTGACAGATTAAAATCCTCAATTTGGTCCAATTGATTGGAAACTAATGTGAGATTGTTAGCCCTCAGGTAAGGGAGTAGTGGGAGCTCTAGAGTGGCAGCCGGTATCCTCCCAGCCTAACCAAAACATTAGGGACCAAACTCTGGATTAGTCAATGTTCTTTATGCACTTAAAAAAGGTTAAAGAATATCATTGCTCCTATTTGACACAAAAAAAAAATATATTTTTAAAATGATTTTATTTTCTTCACAATTCATATACTCATTATAAAGGGGAAGGATGTTTTCTTAAATTTGAACTCTTCGTCACAAAAACTTTGTTTAGATTTTAGAAGTTTGCTTTTGAAAGTTTAGCAATTAGTTTAACTAAACTAGTTCCTTTTATTTGCATTTTATTTAGCATGCACTTAATTATTTTAGATTAAAATTTTGTACTTCAGTTTTGTAGTTTGAATTGTGTTTTATGTTATAATCATATGTTATAATCATAAGAATTTTACATTACAATCTTAAGAATTTACTTATAGGTATTTCCAACTTCCCTATGAGATCGATATATAGGACTCCATTAGAACCTTTTATTACTTGAGCGATCCATTATGATTAGGGGTTTTGGCAGTTTATAGATTCTTAAAAGATAAAATTATTTTTATTAAAGTTTATTTCCATTATTATTAAGGGTTTTGATAGTTTATAGATTCTTAAAAGACAAAATTATTTTTATTAAAGTTATTTTTGTTGGGTTTACATTGCATATTTATTATTATAACCGCTATATGTATTTTGTAACATTGAAAAAGATTTGCAAAAGTAACACACAAAAATCCATTGCATCACTCCATATGAGCATGTAGTACTTCTAAACAATAGAATGAGCATTGAACATGTCTCACAACCAAAATGAACCTTTCTGGTGGTTGGTTCTCCTAGATAATGGCTAAATTGCCACCAACCTTAGCTCATTGCTCCGAACAAGTGGTAGGGAGTCTCCGGTGGTTGTCTTGAGGTACCAAATGTATAGATGAACCGTAGAACATCTAAAATCATGTAGGTGCACACTTTACACTCATTACATCAAAAGATGATGCCAACACCTCAAACATAAGTTACTCTAGGTTAAGCCTCAAGAAGCTTAGTTCACTTAGAAGGAAAATTTGAAGACTTTCATATGCTCAATTTGCTAGTTAGTTTTTTTTAAGTTTAGACTAGAATGAATAAGGCATGGTTGCTTAGCTGCCACACTTATTTTTTTCTTCTAGGGAGTATAATAAAAAACTGGTTGTATTAGCTCTATTTAATTGATTGCCTTCTTATTGTATTTACACGATTATAACTACGTGCTTTTCTAGACTTTTTTAGCATTGTACATGCTTGACCAATATTTTCTATGTCAGTACGCTTATAGTAAATAAATCTTCTACTCCACCTAAAAATTTTAATAAAAATAATTTTAAACTCTGAATCAATCATTAAAGCCTAATAAATAATCAATAAAATGAAATAAAGACTAATCAAGAAATCTAATCATTCACATATGCATATTCATTCTTCTCATTCATTTAGGTACTTCTCCCGTTGCACATAAATAACATCTGATTGTTGAGGAGCACAGCGTTTCTTGGATATAAAATATTTCTTATACTTTATTTTTAAACTTTAAAACAACTTATTCATATATGCATAGTTACATACCTGTTAGCCTTTATAAGTTGAGTCAAGTTAATGTAAATTAAGCAAACTAAGAAATATTGTATTATATAAATGCATTGCATACCAAAAATGCTTAAGAAACTTAGTTTTAAATATCAAATAGTAGACCTAATTTTTATCCTTTAACAAATAATAGCCAATATTTTCTTACATTTCATTTGACTGAACCTTATGGTTTTGTAAAAGTTAGAAGGGTTAGTTGATAGTCTTATTGAAGCAGGATTTTAAGTCTAGTG
>NW_018223346.1:0-388 GCF_001263595.1 Phalaenopsis equestris
AGAATGCGCCTCGAAATAGAGCAACAAGTAATTGCGAGGTGAAGAAACTAATAGATGCTAACTTTCTAAAAGAAGAGCAATGCCCCACATGGTTGGCTAACATTGTATCTATTAAGAAGAAAAATGGACAAATCTATGTTTGTGTAGACTTCAGGGATTTGAACAAGGCATGTCCAAAAGACGAGTTTTCACTATCAATATCAGAAATGATGGAGGACATCGCTTCAACACAAGATTTTTTCTCCTTCATGGATGGATCGTCAAGATACAACCAAATCAAGATGGCTCCCGAGGATGCAGCACTTACAACCTTCAGAACACCGATTGGAATTTTCAATTACGCAGTGATATCGTTCGGCCTAAAGAACGCTGGAGCAACATACAAACG
>NW_018223347.1:0-356 GCF_001263595.1 Phalaenopsis equestris
AAGGTCTAAATGATGTCCAGTATCTAAAATCAACCCATATGTTCCAATAACTTCAACTGGCGCTTTGACTTGGTTTCTCATGAAGTCAAACTTTTCATTTGGGTTTATAGTTTGGGTTGTAAGGAATCCCTTCATCGTATTAGAAACATGAGTGGTGCAACCAAAATCAATCCACCGGATATTATAAGGAACTTCTACCAAATTTGATTCAAAACATACAGAAACAAAAGGTTTACCTTTCTTTCGAACCAGTCTTTGTATTTTTGACACTCATTTTGATAGTGTATAGGCTTTCTACAAAAGTGGCACTTAATTCTCTTATATTCCTCTTTGTGAATTAAGGCAGATGACACATT
>NW_018223348.1:0-618 GCF_001263595.1 Phalaenopsis equestris
TGAGAAAACTCCTGTATGTAACTCCAAACCCTCCAAGATGTTGACACTTTCCTCGGATCTCCTCGTAGAATTCAAACTCTTATTTTCTGACTCTGCTGATTCTTTCAAGTTCAATTGCAAGAATCCTTTGTACATGTCGGGGCTGCTCCCCTGTCCAGAACTGCGGCGTCTCAACAAACCTTGGGACGTACGGCTCGACTTCCGGATGTTCGACTTTTCTCAATATCATACTCGCAACAGTGTATTACTCGAATGTCCCGTAGCGCTCCAGGTGTAGAACATTACACTCAGGGCACTCTGTAAATGCCCCGGCTGCTGACGTCCGCCTCGGGATCTCTACATTGCACATTGGGCATCCCGGGCAAAGCTCATTGGGAACCTTTGACTGTGTAGACTCTGCACCAAGCCCTGCCTCGTCTCCGACGACTGGCGGACTAGTGGGAATCTCCCTTGGGCTATGGGCGTAGACCCTCTCCTCAGGAATCGGGGGAAGTGCTGCTTCTGCCCCCCTTGTACGTCTCCTTTCCAGGCGAACGAAGGCTCCGCGTTTTCGACGACTGTCATTTCACATTTCGACGCTGTGTCCTCAGTGGCGCGTCAGGAACTCTATCAGCAAAA
>NW_018223349.1:0-1434 GCF_001263595.1 Phalaenopsis equestris
GAAAAAATTGAGAAACTCAGGATTGAGATTTTTAAATTGGCTCGAGAGCACGGAGTTTTTGTCGATAGTGACAATGAGGATTTTGATTACAATGATTACTTGGAGGAAGATTTCATGGATGTCCATGTGATTGAAACCAGATCTACCACATCTGCGCGCGAGGCTCAACCTCACACTGAAGAGAATGCCGTAGATGAGCTGCGTAGGGTTATCCTTCTCAGGGATGAACAAGTTGTTCTACTGGAGAAAAGAATAGAAGAAATGACTGCAGCTATGACCGTCATGGCCACCATTCAGGGGCAATCACAAACACCACGATTGGCTTCTCTAGAGATCAGAAATCATACACATCACAGATGAAAGAAGGGAGGCTACTTCGACAGACAAAGAAGAACAACCAAAGAAGGATTCTCCATCAAGTGCCATGCCAGAAAAAGAGTTCAAGCAAATGGTTGAACAAGTACGGGATGCTTTAGCCCAGTCTAAGGGCGGTGCATCAATTTTAAAGGGTAGGCCTTATCTGGAGGAGTTTGATGCCGTGCCTTTCCCCAAGGGTTTTGTATCCCCAAACTTCAAGATATTCGATGGGACAGGAAATCCCAGACAGCACATAGCACATTTTTGAGCCAATTGTGAAAACACAAGGAATAACGAAGCTTTACTATATCAACAGTTCATTTGCAGCTTGTCAGAGATTGCTTTTGACTGGTACGTTGACTTGCCTAATGGGTCAGTTAAAAATTTTTTTGAGTTGGAACAGTTAATTGTGAAAAGATTTGCTGGGGCGCAGCATCATGTGTCTATTGGAGAACTCATGATGGAGAAGCAGAAGCCTAGTGAAACCTTGACAGACTATATTTTGAGGTGGAGAAACCTTAGCATGAAATGTGAACCTCAGCTACAGGAACATCAAGCAATTGAGATTCTACTCAAAAGCATTCATGGGCCAGTAGCTTTCATGCTTAAGGGACTCACCATCAAATCCCTCGAGATGCTACTCACTAAAGCCAGCAGTCTTCAAGAAGAAATGAAGCACATGGAGCCACATGAAAAGGCTAAGGTGACCAGAGTATTTGAAGAAAAATCAGGGGTAGTCGCAACTGTCGACAAAGGAAAGCAGCCGATAAAGATATATGCAGAAGATCATCAAAAACAGAGCAGTTAATCCAACCAACGACCATCTCAGGAGGGATCATCCCGAATAGCCCGTCTCAGGAGGGATCACCTCGAATAGCGGGTAAAAGAATATCCCTGTTAGAGTGACAGAAAGTTGTTTACTCCTTCAAAGATGAAGCTGTACCTAAAATATTCAAAAGCTTGATGAAGAAACCATAATTCAAACTGCCTGATCCAAAGAAACCCGATGGGGTGGATAAGAAGAATGAACCAAATTATTACTTGTACCACAGGTTGCTTGGGCACACTATAGACAAA
>NW_018223350.1:0-786 GCF_001263595.1 Phalaenopsis equestris
TAGGTCATTGCAGCAACTTTGTAAAAGAAAGTGCTTGGGTTAGTTATATGGTCAAAGTGTTGTAGTTCTAGCGCAAAAACTAAAGCTAACAAAGGGAAGTCTAAAGACCAGGTTAATGAAAATTTCGAAATTTTCAAAAAGACTTGATTAAAATTTAAAATATTTGCGTAGTATGACGCAATTTGGTCTAATTTGCAAATATAAAAAGTTTTAGGACCCAGTGCGGGACCCACTTTACACAACACCCAAGTGGAACTAGTCCATCTACACACTTATTGGGGGTTTGACCCCATATAAAGATCAGAATGTCCTTAATGGCCTTCTGAATCACTCTGTTCAAACATGGTTGAACAGATGATCCTGAAGTTCAAAAGAGTTGACCGTACTTTCCCAAGACAGAAATGGGTAAAGTATGCCAACGGAAGAAAGGTAATCTTGATTCATGAGGGACATGAATGCATTACCAATGTATGAAGATATTTTTTCTTGATTTAAATGGAGAGAGAAGCTTATCCCCAGCGGAGTCGCCAGAAGCTGTCGACACTATTTTTAGTGTGGGCTTTGCCCGTAAGAAGTCGTCGGTCATCAGAATTGAAAACCCTTTGCCCGCTTCGGAAAGACGTTTTAAAAAAAAATTTAGTTTTGAAAAAGATGAAGTCAAACTGACCCCATAATTCCCCATAATTTTCATAGTTTAGATGAAAGAGCACTTTACCTCAAATCCTGTATCGATCCCGAAAGATGAACACATGAGTTGAGGGTGAGACTTGATCAAATAAACTGAAG
>NW_018223351.1:0-490 GCF_001263595.1 Phalaenopsis equestris
TGCATCAGCACAAGCTCCCATTCAGATTCTTCAGCTTGCCAAGCCTGAGATGAAGATTTTGCCAAAATATCCGTCACCATCAAAGAAAAAGAAGAATACCACCACGAAGACCGATGACACGGGGGGTAGGATAGGGGCTGCCTCTGATGGATTAGTTGTCTCAAATTTGGAGAAGAAAATCCTCGAGCCCCTTAACTTGTATGATTATCTTTTTGCCTCTCCAGGGTCTTATAAATATAATGATTATGATTTCGGCTACGTTTTAACTGTTTTTGGTGATAACATAACTGATTTTAACCAATATAGCTTCAATCTTGATCCCCAAAATGATCCTTACCAAAATGATACTCAAGTCATACTTAAGTTCGATGAACCTGATAGTAAGAACGAAGAAGACATCGACAATAACGATTATGACAGTGCCGGGAGTGATGAACCAATCCTTGAGCACCAGGGTGCACCACATGCCATCAACTTAGATCTTTACGAC
>NW_018223352.1:0-330 GCF_001263595.1 Phalaenopsis equestris
ATCCATAAGTTACTCATCAAATAGGTTCGCGACTCGTATCAAATGAAAACAAAGTCCAAGAAAGGAAATAACAAAATTGAGATGGAACTATTGCTGTAAAAATTCATAATGTCTCTTATAAAACCCAAGTTCAGGTGAGACCCAAGTTGTAGTGGACTCGTCAATCCAACTACAACAAGAAAACATACAAGTCTAAACATAATAAGAATTTAATGAATCATCTCCCTCATGACGCACAAAAAGCAAATCAAAACACTAATAACCCAAACATCTACCAAGAATCAAGCAAACAGACAAATCCACACTAAAGCAAACACAATACAACACTAA
>NW_018223353.1:0-1051 GCF_001263595.1 Phalaenopsis equestris
GGGCACCTACGTGCTAGAGGCTCCACGCCTAAGTGTCAGGTACGCCGCGCTTAAGCGCCAAAAGTTGTTACTTGATGAATTATTTAGTTTGAGTGAATTTTTGAAGAGGTGTTTGAAGCAACCCTTGATAAAAACATGAGAAATAGCACATGGACACAAAAATTCATTCAATTGGCTTATGAGAATGCAATTTCTAGAGGATTCATTGAATGGAGACACCTTTTTGAATAGGTACCAAGACACCCCTTAGATTTTTATAAGAAAAGATTTGGATCAAAATCATGAAGACAAACCGCTGGAGGCCAGGCCAGACCAGAGGCAAGCTATCCATCAAACTTTACAGCCCATCACCGTCGTCGACCACCTTTACTTTATTTTATTTTATTTTGAGTGTTAGTTTGTATTGTGAGAGAAGGAAGAGAATTTGAAGGAACTTTAAGACATTTGGTGGAGATAATTTGAGATAAGTGTTTATCTTTGTGTCAGCACTTAGTTTTAATTTATATTTCTTGTTTGTGTGCATGATTTCTACTTTTAATCTTATGTGTGGTTGTGTTTTCTCTTCCATGAATTCTGAGTATTCTTTTTTCTTTATCTTTTTCCATAAAATGATAAGTGATTAAGCATTTAAAGGGAGTTGTGTAAAGTATTATAGTTCAATGTTGGAAGAAGTTGTGATGATTTGAAACCTTGCACTTCATTTACTTCTTGATTTGACCAATTATGATGTTAATGCCTGTTGTGAAAACATGTAAGATCTGAGATGGTATGGTCTCAATCAACAAATGGTTTGAATCACATACTTATTTCATGAATGAGAATGTAGTTCATGGGGTTGAGTGCAAATAAATAAGAAAATATATTTCAAGGGTGTAGAATTAGAAGACTTTAGAGTGACAGGCTAAAGCCCCCAATTTTAATTATAGTTTTAGTTTTTGATACAAGATGTTAGCCCCTATATGAAGGGAGAAGAGGGAACTCTAGAGTGAGAGCTAGTATCTTCTCTGCTTAGTCATTCTTCAAGACTATTTAAACTATAAATTAGTCAATG
>NW_018223354.1:0-654 GCF_001263595.1 Phalaenopsis equestris
GATCACCCTAATTTCGAAAGTTAATCCATTGCAATGTCTGATGACCCGACCAACACCCTCTGGATGTTTAGTGAGATGGTCAATGATCTTATTGTAATTTGATATAACTTTTGTTCCCCTCCGTGCTATCAAGGGACAGATTTTAGCAGACTTTCTCGTTGCACACCCACTGCCAGATGGGTCCTCTCTCAATGACGAGTTGCCAGACAATTAGATACTACATATGGAATTTTCCAGTGCACAGCACTAGGAAATGTACTTCGATGGTGTTTCGTCAGCCGGGAAAGACAAGGGATCAGGCACAGTTATCAGACACAGTTATACCAGGCAAAACAGGGATTGGTTTAATCTTTATTATGCCAGATAAGGTTATGTTGAGGTTTTCATACCACCTGACGGAGCCATGTACCAACAACGAAGCCGAATATGAAGCTATGATCACCGGATTGGAGTTGGCAATTTTAATGGATATAACAAACGTTGCCATTTATGGTGACTCTCAACTTGTCATCCAACAAGTCGCTGGACAATATTCTGAAACCAAGACTAGCAGAATATCACCAATACATGATGAAGCTACCAGAGTAAATCCCTTACGTGACTTTCTACCGGTTTCATCGGGGAGATAATGCCCATGCCGATGTTCTAGCAAAA
>NW_018223355.1:0-5239 GCF_001263595.1 Phalaenopsis equestris
AGGGTGAAAGAGAAAATGAGAATAAAAATATATTACGATAGAGTGAAATAGAGATGGAGGTTGAAAAATATTGGGAGTGATGGAGAGTCTCTCTCTTAGGTAGAAAGAGGGGGAAATAGGTAAGAAAGGGATATCGGGAGGGACACACATAGGGAGAGAGAAAAGAGATAGGAGATAGAAGGAGAGAAAGATATCAAGAGTGAGAGAGAGAGATATAAAGAGAGAGAAAAAGAGAAAGGGTGAGCAAAAGAGGGAAATTGAGAGAGAGAGAGAGAGAGTTAAAGTGAGGGATTGAAAGAAATAGAGAAAGAAAAATGAGGGTAGAGATGCGAAATGTGAGAGGGAGGGAGGGAGCAAGAGTAAGAGAGTGAGAGAAGATGAGAAATGACATAGAATGGGAGTGAGAGAGATACAAAGAGAAATGAGGGAGGTAGACAGAAAAAGGGAGCATGAGAGAGAATGAAAATGAGAGATAGAGGGGTGGAGAGAGAAAATTGTCAGAGAGAAAAAGAGAATGAGGGAGTGAGAGCAAGACAAAGAGAGGAAAGATGATGAGAGAGAATGAGAATGAGGGATAGAGGAGGGAGAGATTTTCATTCTTTCTTATCTCTCCCTCTCTCTTCCTTCGCTCGAGAGAGCATCTTTGCACATTCTCTCTCTTGCATTCTCAATCATGCTTTGGCCCTCCCTTTCTTAATCCTGCTCTCTTTCACTCTCTCACAGTCTCTCATGGTCTGTCTGCATCTCTCTCCTTCTTGTTTCTCTCATTATATCTCTCTATATCTCTTTTCTTATCTCTTGTTTTCTCTCACTCTCCATTCTTTTCTCAACCTCTCTATATCTCTTTTCACTCTCTCACAGTCTCTCATGCTATGTTTTCTCTCACTCTCCACTATCTCCTTTTCTCTGTCACTTTCTCTCCTTGTACTTCTCTTACTCTCACTCCCTCCCTCTCATTATCTCTCATAATTTTTCTCCTTTATTACTTTCTTAGTTTCTTCTCTCTCTCCCTCCTAATTTTTTTCTTTCACCATCAATTTATCATTTGCGCTTCTTAACACTAACTCCCTCTCTCTCTCAATCTCTCCCCCACATGCTTTCTCTCGTTTGTTCTATTTCTCCCTTCCTCTACCGACCCACTCTAACACTCTTACTCTTCTCTCTCTTATGCTTCTCTTTCTTCTTCTCTTTCTCCCACTCCCCCCTCTCTCTCTCTCATTAGAAGAGTGAGAGAGTGGAAGGGATAAAACCTATCTCTCTCCCTACCACTCTATCACTCATTTTTCTTTCTCTATCTTTCTCTTTTTTACTATCTCTCTCTTTCACTTTCCCTCAATCTGTCTATCTCTTTTTCCTTTTCCTTCTCTATTTCCTTATCTCATATTCTTCTTCTTACCTCATTCTCCATGTCTCTTATGCTCTCTAATATTATTATCCTTCTCCATCACACTTTTCCCTTTATCTCATTCACTTTCTTTCATTCTCTCTCCCACACTCTCAATCTCTCTCGCACGCTTATCTCTCTCTCACAATTTATTTCTCTTGTTTCTAACATGGTCATATTCTTCCTCTCTCTACATTGCTCTCTTACTTACACTCTTTTCTATCCCCCTATTTGATATCTCCTATTATCATTCTCTCATTCTCTCTCACTCTCTCTCTCTAGCACCCCCACCCTCTCTATCTCTCCCTCACCCTCTCGCCCATTATCTCACTATCATTCTCTCTTACTTACACTCTTTTCTATCCCCCTATTTGATATCTCCTATTATCATTCTCTCATTCTCTCTCACTCTCTCTCTCTAGCACCCCCTCCCTCTCTATCTCTCCCTCACCCTCTCTCTCATTATCTCACTATCATTCTCTCTCATATCCCTTCAAGTATTTGGTTATTCTCTCACCCATATCTCTCTATCTTTCTCTCTCCTTCTATTAATCTCTCTCTACAGCTCATTCTCTCACACTTCTCTTCTTCTCTCTCTTTCACTCTCCCCTCCCTCCCTCCTACTATTTTAACCCTCCCACTATTTCAAACCCTCCTTTTTTATCACTTATTTATCAGTCTCTTCTCGTTACCTTTTTCCCTCTCACACACTTTCTCTTACTCTCCTTCTCCCTCTCCATCCATCCCTCCTCTCCCATGATATTACAAGATAGAGATTAGAGAGAGCGTGGGGGTGAGAGAAAAATATGATGAGGATAGAATGAGTGATAAAGGGAGAAAGAAGAGAGATAGGCAGATAGAGAGTGGGTGATAGAGAGGAAGGGATAGAGAGAGGATGAGAGAGAGAGAGTGTGTAAGAGAAAGTGTGAGAGGGAGGGAGAGAGAGAGGTGTTTCTCTTCATATCTTGCTCTATTTGATTTTTCTACCACTCTCTCTATCCCTTCCTCATGCTCGCCTTCCCACTCTTCTTGCTCTCTCACTCTCCTCACTTTTTTCTCTCCCCCTAACCTCTCTATTTTTATCTTTACTTATGTCTCTCTCTTATTTTCTATCGTTATCCTTCTTCTCCCACTCTCTCATTCTTTTTGCATCCCTCCCTCCCAATTACATTCTACCTCACTCTACCTCCCTCTTTCTTTCTATATCCCTCCTTTCTTTTTGCTTCTTTCTTTCTATATCCCTCCCCCTTTCTTGCTCTTTCTCCCTCACAATCACTCTCCCTCTCTCTCCCTCTTGCTCTCACACCTCTTTCTCTCTTCCTTTATCTTGCTCTATATCACTCTTGATTTCTCTCTTTTGTTTTCTTCTTCCCTATCTCTCTTCTCTCTCTCTCTCTCCTTCCTTCTCATTCTCCCTCTTTCTTCACTCTCTCTCCCTCTCACCTCACTCATGCTCTCTCCATCTCAGAGAGAGAAAGAGACCCTCTATCTCTACATATCCTTCTCTCTCTTACTCTATTGCTACATCTCTCTATTCTCATTCTTATTTTCAGTCTCACCCCCTCTCATTCTAAATATATTTTTTCCCTCCTCTTTCTCTCACTCTCTCCTTTTACACTCACTACCTCACTATCTCTCTTTGTATCTCTTTATCTCTATCTCTTTCTCTCACTCTCTGTAGCTTTATATATCTCTCTATCTCCCTTTCCTTCCATAAGTATCCCACTCTCCTATCTCTCTCACTCACTTTCTCTATTTCTCCACTTTCTAACTCACTCTCCCCCCGTCCATCTCTCTCTTACTCTCATTCACTTCACCTTGCTCCTTCTGTCCCACTCTCTTTCTCACTCTCTTTTACTTTTAATATCTCAATCTCTCTCCCCATCTTTCTTTTATTCTCCCTTTATCTCTCTCACCTCTCTCTCTATCTCTCTCTAGCACTCTCTATTTCTCCTCTATTTCTCTTGCTCTCTCGAGAAAGTAGGTGATAAAAAAAGTGGGTGGACATGAAAGAATAAGAGAGCATCTCCATATTGAGAGGTATTAGGAGAGAGAAAGGTTAATAGATGGATGGCAAGAGGGAGAGCGATCTAGAGAATTAAAGAGAAGGTAGGAGAAAACAAAAAGAGATAATAAGAGAGATATAGGGAGAGGAAGAGGGAGAAATATGAAGAAGGAGGGAGGAAGGGGAGGATGGGAGGGTGAAGGAGGGAGACAGAGAGAGTGGGATAAAGGTAGAGGGAGCGATAAAGAGAGACTGTGATAGATGTAGGGAGAGTGAAAAGAGTGACAGTTCAAGATGTAGGAAGAGAGTGGGAGATAAAGAGAACATTGATTTCACCCTATTCCTCTGCTACCTTGCTTCTCTCAGTCATTCTCTCTCTTACTCAAACTATCTAACTATCTCTCCCACTATTTATTCTCTCTCCCTCACTATCTATCTTTGTATCTCTCTTTCCCACTCACTTAACTCTTTATCTCTCGCTCTCTCTCACTCTACACACTCTCTCACTCGCTCATTCACTCTCAATATGCTTCTCCCTCATACTTTCTCTCCATGCTCCTTCAATCAATCTCTCTCTCACTATTCTCTAGCTTTAATTTTCTTTCTTTTATCTATCACCTTTCTCTTTCTTCCTCAAGCTAACAACCCCTCTTGCTCTCCTGATCTCTCACTCTTTCTATCTCTCCTCACTCTGCATCTCACGCTTCTTATTTCTATCTATAACTTATTAGAAGAGATGGGTTTGGATGGAGTGTGAGTGTCAATGTGGGAGAGAGATGGAGAAGAGAAGAGAAAATAAGAGTTTATAAGAGAGAGCTTGAGATACTTAGCAAGGTAGAACAATCTTTGCATCTCTTTAAGTTAAAAGAGGAGGGAGACCAGGAGGGGAAGTTTGAGAGAGCCAAAAATAGAGTGGAAAGAGCGAGTGAGAGAGAGGGTGAGAGAGGGAATGATAAAGGCAGGGAGACAAAGAAGAAAAGGCTAGGGGGAGAGAGATTATGTTAGAGAAAGATAATTATAGAGAGAGAAGAATGTGATAGAGAGTGATAGAGTGGGATGTAAGAGCAAGAAAGTAAGAGTGTAAGAATTATTGAAGAAGGTGAGCGATAGGGGATAATATAGAGATGTGGAGAGAGAATGGCTTATTGAGAGAGGAGGGGGACGGCGAGAGAATGAGAAAGCAAGAGGTTGGAGAGAGAGGAAGATATTGTTCTTCTCTCCCTCTTTAAATGGCCACACACACTCTCTCTCTTTCCTCATGCTTCCTCTCTCTATCTCATTCTTTCTTTCCTTTTCTCTCCCTCATCTCTTTTTCTTCCTCTCAACCTCTGTCAAGGAGAAAGAGGGAGAGAAGCATGATTGAGAGCGAGAGAAAGATAGAGAATAAAAGAATATTTGAATGAGAGAAAGAAGGAGAGAGCACCAGAGAGAGTGAGAGAGAAAAAAGAGAAGAGTGACAAGGAGAGAGGGAGAGAGATATAAAAATAGAGAAGATGGGAGCATGATAGAGTAGATAAAGATAGAGAGAAAGTAAGGGTGAGAGACTAAAATGGAGCTTGAGAGGGATAGAGAGAGCTTGAGAGAGAAAATAAAAGAAGAGTGGTAGAGAGATAGAGAGAGCTTGAGAGGGATAGAGGGAATTAAAAAGAATAGATAAGTGTTCCCTCATTCCCTCTTCCATCCTATCTCTCTCATTCTATCTCTCAATATCTCTCTCTTTCTTTTTCTCCCACCCTCTCATTCTATCTCTCTACCTCTCTCACTTTTTTACTTTCATTCTCTCACTCAATTCCCTTCACTCCATCTCTCCCACTAGTTATATATATATCCCACCCTCTTCCTTTAACTCT
>NW_018223356.1:0-7407 GCF_001263595.1 Phalaenopsis equestris
CTCTTCCTCTTATTCTCTTTTAGAAGGCTTGGCTTGGCCTGACTTGGCTTGCTTATGACAAGCCATAAGAGACTATTTATAGAATCAAGAAGAGTGGTAGGTGAGAGATATGTGAGTGGTAGGGATATGTGAGTGGTAGTGGGGCGGCAAGGTGAGAGAAAAAGAGAGAGGGTGAGAATTTCTTCTTTTATTTTCACTTTGTTCTTGGAGAGGATTGTAAGGAGATTGCTTTTGCTATACAAGGAGAGTTTGGTTTCTATTAGAGATAAGTATTTTCATTATATTTTGATTTGAATTTAGTATTTTGTTTGTATGTTTTCAAAGTCTTGTTTAATGAAAAGTTCTTGTTGTTTCTCCATGTGTACTGAGTAGTTTTCTTTACTAATGAATTAATATGCATGTGTATGATATAAAATCGAGTAGAGTGAGAATATTTTGTGATGATTTTACTTTGTTCTTCATTTACAAGTAAACTTGATCAACTTTCATGTTAAAATCTGTTGTGAGAACATGTAAGATCCGGGATGGTATTGTCTCAATCAACTATGGTAGAATCACATGAGATTGTATGGATGAGAATGTAGTTCATATAGTTGAGTGCAAATAAATATGGAAATAATATTTAATGGGTGTAGAATTAGAGGACTTTAGAGTGACAGGCTAAGCCCCTATTTTGGTCTATTATTTTAGGTTTTGATGCTAGCTGTTATCCTCTAGGTAGAGGGATAAGAGTGAACTCTAGAGTGGGAGCTAACATCTTCCCTGCCTAGCCCGCTTCAGAACTATTCAAACTTTAGATTAATCAATGTTCTTTATAGCATCTCTAGTAAGGGTAAAGAATATAATTGCTTCTATTTGTCACAATCTCTCTCGCTACTTGCTTTACTTTTTACACATGTCACTAATTTCATTGCATGAGGAAGAGTACTTTTAATATATTAAACCTCACTTTCTGATTTTCCCTAAGAACTTTAGTTTAGGAGTAGAAGTAGTATTGTAGTGATAATTGTATGATATAATCTAAGCCAAACCTTTATTGACCTTCCAAGCTAGGGTGTATTATTCTAAACTAGAATTTCTCTTGAAAGTTGTCGTGATTAACCTCTATCTCCGTGGGATCGATATTCGAGGCTTAATCAAAAAGCTCTATATTACTTTATAAAGATACGTATACTTGCGTAGAATCTCTAGAAATATAATTGAAATCTTACTTTGCTTGGGATCAAGTTTTCGGTGTCATTACCAGGGATTAAAATCTTCAAGTAGTGGTGTCAACTTCTTAAATTCTACATATAAAAAAGAATATCGGGATCAAGTTTTTGACACCGTTGTCGGGGATCGTAAGGTTGATCTTGACTTTTAGGAGAATTTTAATTGAAATAATTAAACTTAGACTTGGAAAATTGTAGTGTCGTAAAAATTGCTTTTGTGTGAAAAGTGCTTTTTGTATTGGAAAAGTGTTGTGAAAAATTTGTTTTTGTGAAAAACAATGTGTTTTTAAAAATATTTTGTTATGTTGAATATATTGTTTATTTTCTTTATTTAGTTGTTAATGTATTTTTTGTTGTGTTGCGTATGCAAAACAAATGATCTGTAGGACTTGTGTCTTATGATTTTGAGTTAGAAAAAAGAAAAAAATAAAAAAAATAGAAAGGACTTGAAAAACTAGAAATGGAAATGGAAAACATTCAAAATAATAACTTAGAAAATCATCATAAATCATTGAGGGATTATGTAAATCCTACGACAGATGAAATTCACTCAAGTATACAAACCCCTGTCTTAGAAGATGTCTCGTTTGAAATAAATCCATCGATTACCCAATTAGTACAGAACAACCAGTTTGGGTGAACTCCTTTGGAGGATCCCTATTTAGGTGTCATTACCAGGGATTAAGATCTTTAAGTAGTGGTGTCAACTTCTTAAATTCTATATATAAAAAAGAATACCAGGATCGAGTTTTTGACACCGTTGTCGGGGATCGTAACGGTTGATCTTGACTTAGAATTTTATTTGAATTGTACATTTATTCTAGGTGAATTGAATTTCAATTTTATTAGTACTTATTAACTAAAAATTGCTTTTGTGTGAAAAGTGCCTTTTGTATTGGAAAAGTGTTGGGAAAAATTTGTTTTTGTGAAAAACAATGTGTTTGTAAAAATATTTTGTTGTTGAATATATTGTTTATTTTTCTTTATTTATTTGTTAATGTATTTTTTGTTGTGTTGCGTATGCAAAACAAATGATCTGTAGGACTTGTGTCTTATGATTTTGAGTTAGAAAAAAGCAAAAAAGAAAAAAAATAGAAAGGACTTGAAAAACTAGAAATGGAAATGGAAAACATTCAAAATAATAACTTAGAAAATCATCATAAATCATTGAGGGATTATGTAAATCCTACGACAGATGAAATTCACTCAAGTATACAAACCCCTGTCATAGAAGCTGTCTCGTTTGAAATAAATCCATCGATTATCCAATTAGTGCAGAACAACCTGTTTGGGTGAACTCCTTTGGAGGATCCCTATTTACACTTATCAAATTTTATAAAACTTTGTGCTACATTTCGTTATAACGGCATGTCAGACGATGTTGTTAGACTAAGGCTTTTTCTTTTTTCACTAAGGAATAAGGCTAAAATGTGGTTATACTCATTAGCACCTGACTCTATTAAAAATTGGGAGGAGTTAACTCAGAAATTCTTAGCTAAGTATTTTCCACTTTCAAGGACTATTAAACTTAGAAATGATATTATCTCATTTTATTAGTATAAAGGGGAATAAATATACAAATCCTAGGAAAGATTTAAGGAACTCCTAAGTAAGTTCCCACACGATGCTCTGCCCAATTAGTTAATCATTCAAACTTTTTATAATGGGTTAGTACGATCCCTTAGGTCTACAATTGATGCTTCCGCTGGTGGATCATTGAATTCAAAAACCATTTGATGTAGCATATTTGTTAATTGAAGAAATGACTAGAAATGAATTTCAATGGTCCTTTGCAAGGGAAAATCCTAAAAAGATAACCAATGTTCATGATACAGATGCGTTTGCAATTCTTGCATCTCAGGTTGCTATAATATCAAGGAAGTTGGACTAACTTGGAATGAACCAGCCTCAATTCACTTCAGTAAGTGAGGAAAGTTTATTAGGGCATATGATTGATTCTAACTTATCATATGAGACTTTAAATACCATAAACAACATGTATACTAACTTTTACAACTCAGGTTGGAAGAACCATCTTAATTTTAACTGTTATCATACTATTTGGGGTGGAAACCAACAATGGAAAAATAATCATGCAAATCCTAATGGAAGTTGGAATAATCAGTAGAACCCAAATTATAGACCTTCATATCCACCAAACTCTAACAATGATCAACAATTTGAGGATAAGAAGATGTCTATAGAAGAAGTGGTATTGCAAATGTGAAACCAGTTGCCAGGTTAAAATGCTGCGATTAGAAACATAGAGAATCAACTGGGACAAATTGCCAATTCACTTAGCAATAGACCCCGAGGAACACTTCCTAAAAACTCTGAGATCAACCCTAAAGAGCAAATGATGAACAAATAGATGCTGTCCAATTAAGAAGTGGAAGAGAGATAGAGGGTGTGGTTATAAAAGGGAAAGAAGTTGTGAGAGAAACAAAGGAAACTAAAAGACCTAAAGAACATGTTTCTAAGGATCTGGAAAAATTAATATCTCTAACTAAAGTCAATTTAGAAAGACCATCACCTCCATTTCCTCAAAGACTTAGACAATATGAGTTGGCTAAACAATTTTCAAAGTTCAAGGAAGTACTTAAGAAGTTAACAAGAAATTTTCCTTTTACTGAAGCTTTGAAACAAATGCCAAGTTATGCAAAGTTTATGGAGGAGATATTAAACAAGAAAAGGAAGTTTGGGGATTATGAGACAGTTGCACTAAGTGAGGAGTGCAGCGCTATACTTTAGAAAAAAACTTCCTCAGAAACTTAAAGATCTTGTAGCTTAACAATTCCTTGTGAAATTGGAGAAAGATTATGTGGAAAAGCTTTATGAAATTTAGGATCGAGCATTAACGTGATGCCTCTATCAATATTTAGATTGTTAGGTTTAGCCGATATTTCCCCTACTACTGTAACCCTTCAGTTAGTTGATCGATCTATCATTTATCCAAAAGGGATTATAGAAGACGTGCTTGTTAAAGTTGATAAATTTATCTTTGCTATGGACTTTATTGTAATAAATATGGAGGAAGATAAAGAAAATCTAATTATTTTGGGGAGACCTTTTCTTGTTACTAGACAAGCTATAATTGATGTACAAAAATGAGAGTTGACTATGAATATTAATGAACATGAAACCACTTTTGATGTTTTAAGGGCTATGAAGTATCCAGTTGAGAAAAAAAGATGATGATTGTTTTTGGGTGGATGAATTTGATTATCTAAGTAAAGACCATTTCCAAGAAAGTTTTGAGAGTAAGTTAACTGATAAGATTGAAATGGACTTTCATGATGAGTTGAAAACATTGTTTAAAGAAGGCTGTATGCATGTTCAGAAGAGGTGTGAAATGATGGACATTACCGAAAATAGTATTTTAATTCCAACTGTTGAAAAAGAAAAATCTCATGAATTTAAGATGAATGTACCCCATACAATTTTAAGGTGTACCTATTTAGGAAATTCATCTACACTACCAATCTTTATATCTTCAAATTTGACTCAATCACAAGAACCTAAATTGAATGATGAAATTAGTAAAAGATCTTCTAAGAAAAGTTATTCAAAATCACTGAATGACATATTTCATGGTATTTTGATGCTGGAGAAACCAGTGTAAACATTGAATACATTGGGTCATTGATGTTATACCAAGTGCTTCGTGGGAGTTAACTCATGGTTATCTTTGTTATCTATTTAGTGTTATTGTAGTTATGTTGGATTGGATAATAGTGAGAAGTTGGACTTTGAGCCATGTTTGATGTGTAAGCATGTATTAGATTAATTTTGTGAGGTAGTTCCTTCGTCATGTCTAGATTTGTATATGATTTTTGGTAGGAGCAGGTTGACGAGTCTATTACGTCATAGTTCTTAACCGGAGCTAAGCATTACCTTGAAACATGTAGAGTTTGGACTTGGACCACTCCATGTCAACTCGATTACTTCCTTTATCTGACTTTGTCTTCACTGAGTAAGGTCATGAACACATGAGTTAATTATGGTCCATGGGTGATAACCATATAAAGTTCTATAATACACCCACATTATTAATGTAGTTTCTTTCGTTAGAAATTGAAAGTAAGGAGAGGAAATGTAAGTAGAAGGAAGATCAAATTAAAACCAGTTGTTGTTTGCTTATGAGTTTGTGAGTCTATGCATTGGAGTTTGTGTGCCTACGTTTGTGAGTCAAGTATAATGAGTCATTAGAAATGACAAAACTAATCTCAATATTGTAAACTTGTTAGCAACCAGTATTTCCTTTATAAATTTTAAAATGTGTTCCTGTTTAATTTTCAGTTTGTACCTGTTCTACTATTTAAAATTCTGTTATAGTCTTATGTAAAGCAGGTTTAGGCTAGATTTGGTTTCTACTGCAATATTCTACCATGTGTTATTTGTTGATATTTTTGTAAGATGTATAGTAAATTGTAAAAGTGATCTTTCTCTTCCGCATATTTGTATACTTCATTGTTACACATGTTTGAGCTTAAGTTTGGAGGAGGGGGGAAGAAAATTGTTTTCAAATTTAAACCTTACTTGTTTTCAAAAGTACTACAAATAAATTTGTATTTTATTTCTAATTATTATTATTATTTGGAGTTACCTTAAGGATGTTAGAATTATAAGTATAAAAATGGAGTAGGAAAGCTCAGTTGATATTTTAGTGAAAAGGGTGAACCTAGGGTTAAGGATATTTAGTGGAGAACTTGGGAAAATGAATAACTATCTTCAGTAGGAAAATTTATATCTTTGAAAAATTAGGGATTCTTAGAATTTTTATTTTTAAATATTTAAGGCTCTTTTAAAAAGTATTTAAAAAATACCTTTTTTCAAGTGAAAGAAAGTAATAAGTTTTAACTTGAAAGGAGGATAGTGGAATTCAAAATTATTTAAGGACTTTTTCATATATAGTAATCCTCACATAAAAAAAAGAAGAAAAGAGAGAAAAAAAATAATGAAAAAAAAAAGATTCTAAAAAAAATTTTGAGAAGAAGCTTGAGGAGAGGTCCTAATCAAAAATTGATTTCACTTGAGTCTTTCGAGAGTAAAGAACTTAAAACAATCCTAAACTTCCTTTTATAGTTATATAATTAAAAATTATATTTAAGAGAGTTTTTAAGTCTAGAAAGTAAATTTCATAAAATCCGAAGTTTGAAAAATTTGCATATATTTTTGAATTAGATAAGAAAACAAATTTTCAAGTTTGATCATAAATATTTTAGACTCTGGGCTAGTCAGATTCACCAAAAATTCTTCTAATTTTAACTATCACATTTTGAGAACAAAATTTTAGCAATTCGAAAGGATGTCCCATTAACTCTAATATACATATATTATTTTAAAATGTAGTATTACTTGAGGACAAGTAATGTTTAAGTTTAGGGGATTTTGATGTGCCTAAAAATATACTATTTTTAATGATATATTTTATAATGATATTGCACTTTAAGATTATGTTTTCTTTTGTTTTTGGTTGTAGGTAAATCAAATTGAAGAATTCGGACTGATTAGAGCAAACAGAACAAAAATGGACCAAAACAGAGCAAATCAGAGCAAATCGGGTCAAATCGGGGCACACCAGAGCCAAGAGAACCTAAACCGGACACTTAAGTGCCTGTGCCCAGCGCTTAAGAACCAAAAATGGCACTTAGGCACCACGAGACAGAGAGGAGGGGGGGGGGGCACCCTAGAATCGGGCTTGAGATCAAGTTTGCGTCGGTGAGGGTTTTCAACATAACTTCTTCAATATACGTCTGATTTCGACGATTTTTGAAGCGTTGCTTCATGAATCTCTTGAAGAATTCATTGGAATTGATAAAATGGACTTTATAAAGTAATTTGGAGTGGTTATATAGAGTTTTGAAGAGGCACTTCAGGCACCATTTGGAAGATTCAATGAATATGGATAGTTTTGAAGAGGCACTTAAGCATCTCTTAGGAAATTATAAAAACAGGCTTGTAAATGTTTTTGAAATATCTCTTGGACTCTTGAATCATAAAGAAGAGTATAATAATGCTTGGTGAAGAGGAAGAATGCTTGGGCTTGAGCCCCAAGTGGGGCGGCAAAAGAGAAAGGGTGAGAATTTCTTCTTTTTTTTTCACTTTGTTCTTGGAGAGGATTGTAAGGAGATTGCTTTTGATATACGAAGAGAGTTTGGTTTCTATCAGAGATAAGTATTTTCATTATATTTTG
>NW_018223357.1:0-1962 GCF_001263595.1 Phalaenopsis equestris
TTACTAATTCTCCAACTTTCATAAGTAATGTAATTAATCCTAGGGCTCTCTCTCCCTTTTGGTCGAATCCTCTTAGCATCATTTTATTGGTCGTAAGCTCCTGAGCTTCAATATCCAAATAGGCCAATGCCCGTAGACTCAATAAGTTGAGGGATGCTCCATGATCTATATAAACTCTAGACAACATGAATCTACCAATGTTAACAGAGATATAGAGTGGACGATTATGGTCAGTCGTACTGAGCAGCAGGTCTTAATCTATGAAGGTTACCCTAGAATGTTCTTTCAACGAGCAAACTTCATCTGAGGATGTGCTGGCCAACTGTGCTAAACAAATTTCTAGGCCAAGCGAAGCTGTAACCATAGACTCTCATCTCCTTTGACAACATTATAACGTCGTAGATTCTTAGTTTGGTCGGCAACTTCCTGAGATGTGTTAGCATGTTGTAATCCACTTTGTATGATCCTCCAATTTTCTCTTGATTATATTGTTCTTCCACTGGCGTAGGTGGATGTAGCTCTTCTCGTGTTACTATTTACTTTCCATTATCATTTCTGGAATCAAGATCAAAGTTAGATTAGTTATAATCGATTATGTTATCACCAGAAACAGTTAAAACTTAACCAAAATCTTAACCTAGAAGGGCAAATAGATAATCATACAAGGTCAAGGGTTTAAGGATTTTCTTCCCTGAATTCGAGAAAACTAATATAACAGAGGTAGCCCCTATCCTACCCTCCTGTTCTATCAATCTTCATGATGGTATTCTTCTTCTTCTTCTTCTTTGACGATGACAGATCTTCTGGTGAAATCTTCATCTCAAGTTTGGCAGGATGAAGACTTTCAATGGAAACTTGCCTTGAAGCAGACTGGATCTAGTTCAGTATTTACTTCGACGATTTGCTCTAGACTGTACTCCATCCAACTATTACAGTATATGGGTCAATCAGAGAGATTGGCTCATCTGAAATCATATTTATGGAACCTTTTTCTAGTTCTTTTAAATATTCTTTCGGGATCATTATATTCTCTTCTTTAAGATTCCTCTCGAGCCAATCTTTAAAGACAAAACATTCTTCTATTGTGTGTCCAAGCAATCTGTGATATGGGTAATAATTTGGTTAATTTTTCTTATCAGCCTCTTCGAGTTTCTTTAGATCTGGTAATCTGAATTCAGGCTTTTTCATCAGACTTCTGAATAATTTGGGATCGAGTTTGTCTTTGAAGGAGAACACCACTTTCCTACGTTCCACAATGCACATTTTCTTACTCTTTGTTTGGTATGATCCTACTTGAGGCAATTGCTGGCTAGACTGGTCATACTGTTATGTCTATTGTTGAGCATGCCACGATAACGGCTGACTAGAATTTTTTGCATGTATCTTCATTGGTTGTTTTCCTTTATCAATTGTTGTCACCATTCCAAACTTCTTTTCAAATACTCTGGTCATCTTAGACTTCCCAAACTTCTCATGAGAATCCATATGTTTTACTTCTTCTTAAAGATTGTTGGCTTTACTAAGTAGATTCTTGAAGGATTTAATGGTGAGTCCCTTGAGCATGAAAGCTACTAACTATGGATGCTCTTGAGTAAAATCTCAATCGCATGATGTTCCTATAGGTGAGGTTCATATTTCACGCTAAGGTTTCTCTACAATAAAATGCAGTCCACTAAATTCTCGTTGGGCTTTAACTTCTCTACTACAAGATCTCCAATAAACACATGTTGTTGCACTCCAGCAAATCTCTTCACAAAAAATTGTTCTAACACGGTGAATGTCTTAACTAATCCATTGGGTAATTTGACATACCAATCAAAGCGATCCCTGACAGGCTGCTGACAAACTATCGGAAGGGCAAAGCTTCGTTACCTCCAATAATACCACAACTAGCTCGAAAATGTGCTATATATTGCCTGGGATTTCTAGTCCCATCAAATATCTTAAAGTTTGGCGACACAA
>NW_018223357.1:3126-15681 GCF_001263595.1 Phalaenopsis equestris
ATCGGTGGAATCAATAGTGGTATCAACTTTGCTCCGTAGGCGAAACTAGACGGGAATGCAAGCAGGAAAGGCTTCCGTTGATTTCCAGGAGCGTCTGACAGATCTGACATCCTTTAAAATTTCTTTCTTCATGCATGGGGGTGCTGCACGTCCCACAAGTTTGAGTAACTCACCAACTGAACAACCTTCTTTTGCAGCTAGCCTCTATAAAACTGAACTGACTTGGGTGAAAGGAGCAGGCTTCTTCCTCTCCCCACCATGTTCATGAGGTATCGGTAAAGTAGCCGCGATCTTTCAGATACTTTCATACCCATTAGTATCCATTAAGGAATGGAATCTACTCCCTTACAGAAGTGGATAGGTTTCTAGAAATCCCGACTCCTCCTGGTGAGATAATTCATCAACAAGTACCTCCTTAGAAATTTGGGCTTTAGTAAACATCCAAACCTTCTTGTTTCGCGGCTTCTCTTTTGTGTTCAAGTTAACGGTGCGGTCCTCGAACTCGACCCGATTTCAAACACTGACGGCGGGATATTCGCTTAGAAAACTCGACCCGATTTCAGTTGGGTCTTCAATAATCATAACTTCCATTCGCTTAGAAGAAATGGGAAAAGCTGGCCTGGTATGTGTTGTGGTGGCAGTAGTATCGACCTTCTTGTAAGAAGGGAAATCATGAGGGCAGCTCAGGTTAAACTCAGCAGATGGTTCTTGAACCTCTGGAGCGGTGACTTTCATTATGATGAACGAGGCCTTCCTAAAAACAACCTCGAGATCTTCAAATCCAACTCTGAAATTGATGGTGAGAGTGACATTGTGGGCACTGCGGCTCGTCGGCAGGTTGCAGAAAAAAGTGAGCGTTTGGAACGCCATTACAACAGCTTCAAAAAAAAAGCTCTGGGGTTAGCTATGTGGCCAATACCTCGTAAACTTAGTGAGAGCACTAAAAATTAACAGAGGTCGATTTGTGGACCGGGTAATTCTTTATTTAATTTGTGAAGATTTTAAAATTTTATTAAAACTAGTTTGAAAGTAGAAATATTTAATTATTATAAGGAAAATTATAGAGCACGTGCAAAATGACACAATCCGATTTAATTTGCAAAATAGCAAATCAAACTCAAAAGGAAAAAAGTGCAGTTCATGACCCAATGCAGTTCAGGACCGAGTGCGGGACTAACTTAACAACGCACAAGCCCAGGTGGAACTTGCCACCAACACACCTATTGGGGGTCCAACTCCACATGAAGATTAAAAAGTCCTTAATGTTCTCCCAAACCTCTCTGTTTTAAGGTGATCAAACAGACGATCCTACAGTCCAAATGAGTTGACCGTACTCACCCAAGAAAGAAATGGGTAAAGCATGCCAACGGAAGAAAGGTAATTTGGTCCAAGAGGTACGTGGACACATTACTGATATATGAAGATAATATTTTCTAATCAATATGTAGAGAAAAGCTAGTCCCCAGCGGCGTCGCCAGAAGCTGTCGACACTAAAAAGTAGGTGAGGAGTTACTCGTTAGAAGTTGACGGTTGCCGGAATTGGAATCTCGTCGCCCGCTTTGGAAAGACACTTAATACCCGTTGGAAGCTGTCGGCCGTCGAAATCAAAATCCCATCGCTCGCCTCGGAAAGGCAATTAATTTACATATATATATATAAGTTTAGAAAAATATGAAATCAAACTGACCCCATATTTTTTACATTTTAAATGAAAGAGTACTATACCTCAAACCATGTAACTATCCCGAAAGATAAATGCAAGACTTGAGGACGAGGCTCTATCAAATAAACTAAGAATTATATGACATTCATTTGGTCTGCGAAACCATTTTATTTGCCGACAAGTTCCCCTATTTAATATGCAGAATTAAATAGGGTTTATATTAAACTGGGTTCAGAAAAGATTTCTATAAGGGCAAGCCCCTATAGTTAATTACATCTTAGACAACCAGAGTTTCCTAAGAAAACTCTAAAAGAATAGTAAAAGAATAGGAAATATTGTCTTCAAAGAGGTTAAAGGATAAGAGTTTTCAACGAAATTAGACATAGAGGTGTGAAAGGGGAATGACTCAAATTTGGATCATTTGTTATAGAATTCAGAGGAAGAGCTAGGGGATGTCGCGGATCTGGAGGAGAACCTCAGTGACTTTCCTTTATATCCTATTGTTTGGCATCGGTTTTAAGGAGAAATTATTTAAATGTTTCATCCTGCCAATTTTTTTTGTTTAGGGCTTACATTCATGTGAAACAATCATACTGTGAAACAATCATCATACAAATTGTCTGGAAGATATGAGGATTTAGGTCGTAATAAACGAAAACCTGGAATCCTAAGACAAGTTAGGGCTTATATTATACATCAGAGCTATACAAAGACCTAAAGATAAGGTAAGGATTTATGTTGTATAAGCAAACAACCTTGAAATCCTATTGCTTTGTTGTTTAATTCTAAGGAAAGGCTTAGGTGGTGTAGATCCTCTTGTTGTTGGAGATGGCCATGCTGCCTACAATGATAGCTCCAAGATCCTCGTCGCTACAAGTATAGATTTTTAAATTTGTCAAGTTATGATGTCAAATCAAATGTCCCTAGTGTTATGGTTTTTTAAATATTATGGGGCATATTAAAGTTGATTAGAGCGACAACGCTTAGGATCCTTGGTTCCCTCATTCCGGCACCATTATTTTCTATCGGATTCAATTAGTCCAAATGAATTTACTAAACTCAATTTAATGACTTCTGTACTTTCATTTAGACTGTGGGAAATCTCGTTAGCAACTGTAGGTTACCTCGTAGGTTACCTCCATCGAGAGATTCTCGATCATCCGATAGAGACATCTTAATTTAGTTGAAATTGTTACTTTGTGATGTTTGTGATTAAATTTTGAGTTATTTTATATTTTGAATGTTGTGGCGGTGAATTTTTTTTTGGTTGACTTTAGTTTTGATTTTGGTTTTACGGCTATACTAGCAGTTTTGGTTTTCATGCAGGGTGTTATTGTGGCTTAACATACAAGTTTTATAAGCATAAAAATATAGTGTGGAAAGTACAAGAAAGGACAGGCTGTAAACTGTAAAAGCATAGTTGGCGAGTCTTCTTGTTCCGCCACCTGAAAGTTCAGTACTTGCAATACATATATATAATATTGCAAGTAACCTAAATTGCAAGAGCAGATGAAGGTTTAGCTACCAAACCCTAGGCTATGATTTTTTTGGATCTTGGAAGATCCTAGTGGTTAATTTTAGAACAAAATATGTCAAGTTCAATTTTCTCTTCAAAATATCCAGGAGGTTTCAAGTGTTGAGAGAATGACCCTAAACTAGTTTGAGGCTCTCTTGATTTATTTTGAGTTTATTTTGAACTTGTCATATTGTTCCATCAATCATCTGAGCTTGATGTGTGACTACCCCGTTGCTCAGTGAAACTTAACAATGTAATTATCCCAAGGATAGGATACTCGATTAATATATTAAAGTTTCATTTAAAAGTTATGTGAGTGGGTGCCCCTAAGGCAGGTCTAGGTTATTTAAGATTATGGTGCCTACAATTAATGTTAGGCTTGTAGTGTTTAAAGATGTTAATCACCAATTATGTTATCTTCTAAATCCAACCAATTGAGTTTAGACATTGAGCCTAGGTCACTACTAAGCCTTTAACAATCATTATAATTGAAAAGGTGATTGTCAAAATTTTGATTTCAGTGATATGTATTCTTATCCAATGGTCAACTCATCCTCAACTTTGGGCTTAAGGCAAGTAAATTATCATCTTCCTAGCTTAAGCCAATAACCTAAGAATCATTTGATCTTTATTGACTTCAAAGTCATGAAGGTTAGGAGGATTATGATTTTGTTGATGTTGTGCAAGTGTGGTGAATGAGTTTCTACCTTTTAATCTCATTGTATTTCAATCATCCAAACATGTTTATTAAGATATTACCCATTTTCCCTTGTGTATCCAAAATTCCCAAGTGTAGTTAATTTATTATAATTATTTTTGCGAAAAAAATACAAGGATTGTAAGAAAATCAACTTTAGTGCTTGAACTTAGCCAAATAATTTTCAAATTTTTACAGTGGATAAACATAATTTTTATGAATAATGTGGGATTGATTTTATAATGTGGGATTGATTTTTTTATGAATAATGTGGGATTGATTTTATCAATTTTGGATAATTATTTAATTTACATAAATTAATACAAAATTTTTACATTTAATTAAATATAGAAATTCACAAGAAAATTAAAAACATCATGCTATTTTTTCTAGACTTCTCTGACCACAAGAAACCTACCAAAATTATTCTCATAAATTTCCAAGTGATATTTGGATTTATATAGTTAGGATCAGCTAAAATGGTCAGCCTAACTTGAAAATTAGGCCTAAAAGCATAGATATTCTCTCTAACCTTGGAAAACTCAGAGGATATCCCCTCTGTGATGAGGAATGAACCCTAAAAATTTTTAAGTCATGGTTAACCCTCTTTAATCATGGAGAATTAAAATACCACGGAGGGTTTTTAATTAATTAAAAATCATATGTTTGACAAGTAATTTTTATTTTTAGTCCACATTATTCTCCTCTGTTCACTGAGAAAGAGTGATTCTCCTCTATTCACTGAGTAAGAGTGTATTTTTCTTTTATTTTTATAATTTTTCTATGCAAATATTTGATTTTTTAAAGATTTGGTATTTAAATAAATTTAGAAAATCCTAATTTATTTACTTATCCAGCTCAGCGCCAACGCATCCTAGGCAGCTTTGAACCACGCACGTGTTGCTCCGCCATTTGACGCTGCAAGCCACGTAGCCTCACGTAGATAGTGCTTTATGAACCATATCATTATTCAGCTTCTTCGGGATCGTTCACTGAAAAAACGCGCGATCGAACGACATGATCGGGATCGTTCACTGAAAAAACGCGTGATCGTTCACTGAAAAAACGCGCGATCGAACGACATCCGTTTATCATCCCCAAGTGACCTAACCCGTCAGCCGTTCAAACTGAAACCTCAAGAGCTTTATTTAAACTTAACTAAATTGTATGTGGCTTATTTTTAAACATTCATCTACTCCATACAAACCTATATATATGGTTAATCAAGTATGAAATCAAGTCATTGCACATGGAGAGTGAAAATAAGTTCGGATCATGGTTAGAGTTCAATATCATTGTCTGAGAGGGTAAATCTCAATCAGATGATTCTGGTAGCCTTGATTGGGTCTAACAAACCTCCAGATAAAGTCCCAAGCCTTGTTGAATTATTAATGTATTAATTCAATCAACGTGGATTTTAGGTGTTGGTCTAGAGCTATGCTAGAAGCTGTTTTAGAGGGGGCCTTTGTGGGGAATCAGCTTCTCTCACTGTGGAGATGGTGTGTGCACCATTAATTGAAGTTTAGCGCATTGAATTTTAGCGCACTGTGGTGGAGTGGAGAGATCTAACCTAGTTTTAGGGAAAATTTCAGTGGAGAGATTGACTCTAAGGGGTGGCTATCAGTGGCTGAGAGCAAGGGGAGTACAGTTAGGATGGTTTGGAGAAGCTCTGATAAGATTTTGACATAGTTTCCTTCAAGTTCCAAGCAATCTCTTCCTTGGCCATGGAGAGGTCCATTTAAAGCCATGGCTTCCTAGTGGAGCTCAGGGTTTTGAGTTGGGTGCTAAATTTTGCTGAGGTGTAAGGAAGAAAGACACCAATGGCCAATGGGAGTGAGCCAAGTCAGGGAGGTTTAATTTTGGGTTTTTGCCATTTAGGGCCATTTAGGGCTCCCTTAGGGTGACTATTTCTAGCATCTAAGGTGGTGGCTAGCCAGAGTTTGGTCACTTCTCGGTTCAGGGAGGTCAGGGAGCTGCTAACGATGGTTAACTCCTAAGGGTAAGTGATGATGAAGAAGATATTTAAGTTTAGATTAAATTTGGGGTAAAATCCCATAAATCAAGGGACCACTGGTCCATAGCTCACCTTGGCTGGTTTAGGTGGGTCTATCCTGGTCCATAAGGCGCACTATGTGGCTGTGGAATTATCAATTTGGTGGCTTAGGCATGTCCAAGTTAATTTTGGTAAATGGTCCAATTTGGGTAAAAAAGGATAAAGGTTGGGTTTAGGTTAGGATAGCCATGGCTTTGAGCCAAATTGATTGATCAATATTTTTTAAATGATTCTCATGAAGATTTTTGGTGAAGGATTGAAGTAATTTTAAGTTCAATTGGAAGCTCAATTTGAAGGATTTTGGGATTTTAGTCAATTTGGGCATGTTCGACTAGACTTGGGTCTAGGTTGGGCTAAGATTTGGGCTAAGTCCAGATTGATGGTTGCGAATGGTCTATATAAATATCATAAAGAGTTTCCAACATAAATTGTATGTCAATTTTGGGGTTAGGGCATTCAATTTGGTGGAATTTGGAGACAACCAATTTGGGGCAAATTTGGGGATTTTGAACTTAAATTAAAATTAAATGAAATTGAGGCTTCACCAATGCAAATTTAAAGTTTAATTTTGTGTTTGAGAGTGCTATGAAGAGTTTAAGATTCAAATTGGGGCAAATTGAGTACGCTATGAGGTTCAATTAGGTGATATTATGTCGTAGAACCAAAATTAGGGGTTTTGATTTGAATCAAAATTGAGCTCAAAGCATGGGCCAATTAGGCTTGGATTTGATTTTAATTGATCAAATGAAAGATTAATTTGAGTTTAGAATTAAAATTGAGTGAAATTGGGGTCAAATTGATGTACATTTGAGGTGAATTTGAGGAAATTGGACCTTTAAAGGCAATTTGGGGGGTTTTGGTCAAAATGGTCAAATTGGGTTCAATTGAAGGGCTCAAATTGGTTTTGGAGACATTTTAAACGATTTTGAAGGTTTTGGGAAAGTTTGGGGAGCCAAGGGTATTTTGGTAATTTTTGCAATTTTGGGGGTATTTTGGTAATCTTGGGAGGTTTTGGACAATTTGGGTAGTTTCAAATGGTTTGAGATGATTGGTGAATTTGAGGATTTTGATTAAATTTAGGGATTTAAGGGCATTTATGTAATTTAGGTGGATTTAGGGGCAAAAGGCAAAATTGGACATTTTTTGTAGAATTGGGGTGCCAACTACCATGTATGAGATAGGTACCAATGAAATCCCCATGTACTAGTCTTAGCTACACCCTAGCCTAGGGCTAGTGAGTCTAGGGGACCATCTACATGAGTCTCTGAAAAGATCAAGGGATCAAAGTCAACAATTTTAGGTTTTAGGATTGTGAGTGATTGTGGGTGATAGTGAGTGCAAGTGAGTGAACTAACTCTAGACCAACACCATAGAGTCGACCCTAAGGTCAAATAGTCCTATAGGGACCCTCCTTGAGATCCCCCATGCTGACCCATCCTACTAAGTGCTAGAGGTTGGGACCAATATGTGGAACTTCAAGTTGAGTAAGGAAGAGTTTAGAGTTTCTAATGTTGAGGGTTCCTTTCGAGTTTTCTAGGAATAGTCAACAACCCCATGCTGACCCATCCTACTATGTGCTAGAGGTTAGGACCAATATGTGGAACTTCAAGTTGAGTAAGGAAGAGTTTAGAGTTTCTAATGTTGAGGGTTCCTTTCGAGTTTTCTAGGAATAGTCAACAGGAAAGTCCTATGGCTAGACCCTAGGCTAGTAATGAGGGAAAACTAAACCTCAATCAAATATGAGGTCAACTTGTCTCTACTCATATTCAAACCTAGGCATCCACTTACACTCGTTTTGAAATCTCTTAGCTTCCTTATAAATACCATGGGGTGAATATTCTTAGAGGTGCATGAAAACAAACTCAAATGGATGATGAGATTGATAAAGTTAAACTCAAGATCAATGATTAGAGAAATACTTTTTTGTCTTATGGTGGCAGACTCACTTTATTGAATAATGTTCTTTGTACCCTTCCCATTTATGCTATGCAAGTTCTCAAATCCAAGAAGAGCACTCAAAAAACTTTTGAGGCTATTTTCGACAAATTTCTTTGGAAGGGTACTAGATCCTAAAAAATTTGGACTAATTGGAAGTATAACAGTAGGCCTTTTTCTACTTGACATCTTGGCTTTAAAACTATGCAAAAAACTATTGATATTAACATGTGCAAACTTTGGTTCAAATTTTGTATGCGGGAGTGTTTATGGGCTCAGTTCATGCACCATAATTATTGAAAATTCTTCCATCCTACTAATGCTACTTGGAAGTTGGGGGATTCTAAACTATGGAAGGCTATACTTTCTGCTCGCGATGTGGCTTAACATTTTATGTTTTGGGATGTTGGTAATGGCTGCATCAATTTCTGGCATGATTATTGGGGGATTTCCCCTCATGCTAGCTTACTGAGTGATTTACTTGACACTAATCAATTGGTCTCTAGTTGTTGGGCTGAGGGTATCTGAAACTTATCTAAATTAACTTCTTTAGTTGGTGAGCTAGTTCCTGCTATTGCCAACATTCTTATTAGAGAGCATAAAAAGTATATTGGTTTATGGAAATTTCAGGGAAGATCTTCTGTTACTAAAATGCTTTATTCTAAGTTACATACTTTCACTTACTGGAAATGGAGGTCCAATACTTGGCATCAATACATTTCCCCTTCTATATCTTTCTTTATATGGAGATACCTCCATAACCTACTCGCTATTGATGATATTCTTAAAATGAAAAGATTGAAACTTGCTTATATTTGTAAAAAACTGATTTGAGATTAAAATGTGTTTTAGAAATCTGGAAGGAATTGGTTTAGATGTTTCTCATAAAAAACTGCTTTACTTTCCTACTATTGTTCTTTGGTTCATTTGGAGGGCTAGAAAAATCCATAAGTAAGAGAGTCACAACCATACTCCTACTACTATCACTTCATTAGTTGTGGCTAACTTTCATAAAGCTTGGAAATTAGCTAATGGTGTTGGCTCCTTAACTATAGGGAGGGGTAGGAAACTCACTTTAATTAGTTGGGTACCACCTCAAAGCTTGGTTAAAGTGAATATTGATGATACCTATACTTTTGCACATACTGGGTTAGGGGGCCTGTTTAGAGATGCTTATGGGAAATGTATTGTTTTCTTTGCTTCTTCATGTATTTTTAATTCTTCTCTAGAGGCTGAAACTTGTGCAACACTTGATGCAATATAGGCTGATTTACAGTTAAGGTATCCTGTGTTGGAAACTGATTTTGAGGGACTGTTTTACATCCTTATAGACAACTTTAAACCTCCATGGTATCTTATCACTTTTTTTAGAAGAATTTGGTCCATCATTGAGGTGCATCATCTTAATATACAATACACTTTGATTAATAGAGAGGGGCATGCCCTAACAGATTGGTTAGCAAAAGGATGAATGCAACGTACATTGGTTGGTGACACCCCTCCTCATTCTCTACTCACTCTTATTCGTAGTGACTTATTGGATGCCTCTTTTATTAGATTATAAAGACTCATCTGTTTTTAGTCTCTTTTTTGATGTTGTGGTGGGCTTATCTAATAACTTTTATGAATTTACTGATGTTACTTGGAGTAACTTACTCCTTTCCAGCTGGAAAGTTTTTTTCTTGGATAAAGTTAGTACGAGTTGGTTATAGTTTTTGCTCATGGTGTTGTATGAATGGATCTATTTCGACTGTCTTATAGCTAAGCTGACTTACTCTACTTAACGAAGTTTAACTTTAGTATGAATATCACTAAAGCAAAATGTATTTATTGAGATATCTGGGCTCAATTATTTTGGAATTGCATGTTGTCTTTTATGGTTACAACATCAAGACTTCAGGGCTTGGATAAGCTTTATTCTCTGCATTGTCTGTTATCAAATTTTTGGGAGTTGAGGCTTCTTTGGCCTGCTGATTAACATCTCTCTAACACTCCTCATGCTGCATTCAAAGATCTAAAGCTGAAGATGAATATATGTTGCATCCTCGATATCCTTTGGTATTGGTATGGTTTAAATCTTGCAGGTTTGGAAGCCTTCCACAGTGTTTGGTACCAGTTTAGAATGCTCATACTCCATTTACTGTTGCTCAACTTCACAAATTTTTTTTTGTAAAAGATGAATTTTTATGGGGCATTAAAGATTTATTTTTTTCAAAAGAAGAGATTACACTCCTTATTTAAAAGGCTTATTGATTCAGGTAAATTAAATGTGGGTACAACTAAAGAAACAAATAATCTATCAATTATAATATGTCAATTACATGATCATCAAATTTTCTTTTCCTATCATTTGAGAGAAATATTTTTTTATCTATAAAAAGCTAAAAATATTACAGAATTTTGTTTGCAAACAACAAGGTAGAGATTAAAATAAGTTCAGTAAAACTTATAAAGGCTTATGCATGAAATAACTATCTATCTTCATCACTAAAAACAATAAATAGGCATAAAATCCTATTATATAAACATAAAGTCATAATGTAGCATTTTGTAAAAAAGAAATTTCACAAATCCTCTTAAAGAAAATTAATTAGCATCCATTTTGGCTTCAGGAACTCTTTTCTATTTAAATCATATTAAACTCAAAAAAGCTTTTAGTTTAATAATTTTTATAATGTAATGATTTTTTATATTAAATTTTGGTTGTATTTTCAATTGTCTTTTTTTTTTAATTTTCAGCTTTTAGTTTATTAATTTTCAATTTTTTTTGATTAATCAAAGCCTAAAAATTCCATTTTTCAATTATTTTTTGTTTTATGTTTCCTTTCAATGTTCTCCAAACTTTTTTTAGTATTTTTAAACACAAATTTTTATCTAACAATAATTCACAAACAAACATTTTCACAAACAATCATTTTCACAAACAACAACAAACTAACTTTTATATATGAAAATACTTCTTTACAAACACATTATTCTAATCACACTTTCACACATATTGAGCAAACTAAATTATAAATCAGCATCAAAATTGAGCCACAACACTAAACGCTGACACAAAACTATACACACAATCATAGTATAGAATTCTGAAGCAAAACAAACTAAATCAAATCCACACAATCACATTAAGTCATAAATATTTTAAACTAGTAGAGAGAGTCCAAATTCTTCAATTATTCTGCCTCATCTTCTGTGCTTTCTCCTCCTCTAATATCTCTCATAGATTAGACGTACAAGAATGAACGTACAAGTTGTAGAAGTGCTGGTACGGAAATTAATCAGTCAAATTTTCTTCGATCCATCTTTTTTCTTTAAACATCTGCACTAATCCTGCTTCAAATGTTCTAGTATGATCAAAATTCTCTTTCTTCCTCCAATCTAGGTGATCAAAAAGGTACTTAAGATCTCCTATTAAATTCGTAATACTCTCTTTCAATTTTCTTCGATTTATTTTCTACATCAAGTGAACTTCCAACTGTTGGTGGCACAGTGGAGTTGAAG
Source organism: Phalaenopsis equestris (assembly GCF_001263595.1). Taxonomy (NCBI): domain Eukaryota; kingdom Viridiplantae; phylum Streptophyta; class Magnoliopsida; order Asparagales; family Orchidaceae; genus Phalaenopsis; species Phalaenopsis equestris. The sequence continues at coordinate 14,495 of NW_018223357.1, forward strand.
CATGTAACGAGTGATCTAAGATAGTATCTAATGCTTCATGCCCATTCCCAACATAATTATCATGGGTGATCTAGGAATAATAGGCTCTCTACGTGTTAAAACTTTTTCCCAACTTTCAAATGGAACTTGAGATTGACTGCAAAGTAGGAAGATTGTGGAAGGATGCCCAAGTCCATAAATTGGCCCATTCATAATAATACTCATAAAAAAATTAAATATGATAGATCCTATATCAATGGGTTTTTCCATTTGAATGCAATAATTCAATATAGCACTTTCCTTGACGACTCTACTAATATTCATGGTGAGGAATAATTTTGCAGATATGAAGAAATGCCACTGCTTTAATATTGGATTAAGCAATGAAGCAGAGAAACTAAGATATCTTTCATCTCGCATTCCTCAAATATCACTTTCATCCGTCAGAAAATTATAGACATCTTGCATCAAATCTCTGGTAGGGATAAAATTTTTATAATGACATATTAGAATGCTTTCTATCATATACAGCTCATTGATCCACGCAAGAGTACTTTGTATAGCCTTAATTCGTACGAAAATAATTCTTTGGGTAATTCCATGTAAGTTTGCATTGAATTCCTTCACTACAGGTACAATAACTGCAGCAATAGTGTAGCACAGAACTGTCCATTGCCTTTGTACAATGATTTTATCAATCGAAGAACTTCGATTAATCAATTCATGGTTGACAAAGCCTTTCTCCTTGATAAGCCTCTTCTTTGTAATAACTTCATCGTATAATCTTTGCACATCAAAATTGATAAAATTTCTTCTGTTGAAAACTTCATACCTATAAGTATTTCTAGAATTGGAGGCCATGGAATTCGAAAATAGGAAGTTTCTGGTCATCCAAGGCAGTTTTTAGGACTTTAAAAACACCTTCCGGAGGTTATTACGGAGAGAAATACCGCTAAAGTCTGCCAAAATTTGTCCTGAACTGTCAAACTACTATTGGCGCCATCGGCACTCCTGATGGTGTTGTCAGAGCTTTGGTCTGTCTGTGGGCGCTATTTGAGGCCAAAATTGCATATTTTCATATTTTTGATTAAATTGATTCCAAATTTTCCTCTAATACCAAAATCTGTCTTCATTTATAATATATAAAATTGTGTAGGATTATTATCTACTAATATATAAACACTTATCAAACAAAATAGGAATACATA
>NW_018223357.1:17019-35442 GCF_001263595.1 Phalaenopsis equestris
CTGGATTTTTTAGACCAGGTGGTAAAATATCACTTACAATATAATTTACTATATCGTCATACCACGGTACATTCATTTCATCAATACTATATAGCTGTTCATCAGGAAAATTTTCTAAAATTTTATTTACAAAATTAGTTAATATTCTCTTTCTAGTCTAGACAAATGATCAGTTATTTGATTATCCTTTCCCTTTCTCTAAACTATGGGAAAATCAAACTCTTGCAATAGAAGTATCCATCAAATTAATCTTGGTTTAACATCCTTCTTTTGCATCAAGTATTTAATAGCAGAATGATTTATATGCACTATACATTTAGTTCCAATTAAGTAAGGTCTAAATTTATCAAAGGAGTAAACAATAGCGAGTAACTCTATTTCAGTAGTAGCGTAGTTAATTTGAGCATCATTTAGAGTTTTACTAGAATAATATATTACTTTAAAAACTTTATTGTGTCTTTATCCTAACACAACCCTAATAGCATAATCACTAGCATCGCACATTATTTCAAATAGTTTCTCCCAATCTGGTGGAACTATTATAGGAGCAGTGATTAATTTTTCTTTCTATAAATCAAATGCTTTTCTGCATTCCTCATTAAAATCAAATTTTGTCTTTTTCTAAAACTTGGCATAATGGCTTGGATATTTTAGAAATTTTTTTTATGTAACACGTGTAGAAATCAGAATGTCCTAAAAAGCATCTTACCCTATTAACGTTAGTCAAAGGTGGTAATTTTTCAATAACCTAAATTTTTGCAGGATCTATTTCCATGTCATTTTTAGAAATTTTATGCCCTCTTACCCCTTTAACGTTAGTGAAAGGTGGTAATTTTTCAATAACCTGAATTTTTGCAGGATCTACTTCCATGTCATTTTCAGAAATTTTATGCCCAAGTACAATTCCTCCTCCAACCATAAATTGACATTTTTCCCAAGTTAGTACTAGGTTGATTTTTTCACATACTTCTAGAACATTTTCTAAATTATCTAAACAAAATTCAAAAAAAGTTCCAAATACTAAAAAATCATCCATAAACACTTCCATTCCATGTTCAATAAAATTGCTAAAGATTGATAACATAGATCTTTGAAATGTTGCAGGTGCACTGCATAGTCCAAAAGGCATTCTACGAAAAGCAAATGTTTTATATGGGCTCATAAATGTTGTCTTCTCTTGATCCTCTGGAGGAATTGGAATTTGGTGATAACTGGTACATCTATCTAAAAAGTAATAATATTTGTTCCCAGCCAATCTATCCAACATTTAGTCTAGAAAAGGAAAAGGATAGTGATCTTTTCTGGTGTCCATGTTTAATTTTCTATGGTCAATACAAATTCATCAACCAATAACTTGTCTTATTGGTATTAATCCATTTTTCTCTTTATCTTCAACGGTTTCTCCTCCTTTCATTGGAACACAGTGAATTAGACTTACACAAGCACTGTCGGAAATAGGATATATAATTCTAGCATCTAGCCATTTTAAAATTTCTTTTTTAAGAACTTATTTCATTATTGGGTTTAATCTCCTCTGAGAATTAGCTTTAGGTTCATATTGTTCATCTAATCGAATTCTGTGCATACAAATAGAAGGACTAATTCCTTTAATATCTGCTAAAGTCCATCCAAAAGAATTTTTATATTTTTTCAACATCTCTATTAACTTTTGTTGTTGAATTTCTGTTAATTCAGAAGATACAATAATAGGCAATGTAGATAACTCTCCTAAAAATACATATTTTAAATAGGTAGGTAATATTTTCAGTTCAATTTTAGGTGGTTTAATAGTTGAAGGAATAAGATTTTTATTATCATTTTTCAAAAAGTCTAAAGTTTCAAATTTGCCCTAAATATAATCCAAATCTTCATCATTTATTTCATCCTTACTATCAAAAAATTATCCTTGCTTTAATTTATCTTTAAACTCATTCTTAAATTGCTCATTACTCAGATAATCAGTTACTTCCATCTTAAAATGTTCATTATATTTTTCTATTGTTGGAAATTTCATAGCTTTTGCAATATTAAATGTTACTTACTGATCATTAACTCTCATTATTAATTCTCCTTTTTACACATCTATCACAGCTCTCCCTATTGCAAGAAATGGTCTCCCAAAAATATTATGAATTTCTTTATCTTCCTCCATATCCAATACTATAAAGTCTATAGGGAAAATAAATTTATCTACTTTTACTAACAAAACCTCTATAACTCCTTTTAGATGAGTTATTAATCGATCAGCTAACTGAAGGGTTATAGTAGTAGGGGAAATCTCTTCCAAATTTAAATGTACTAAGATTGATACACTCTTCACTGAGTGCAACAATTTCATGATCTGTAAACTTCCTTTTTTTGTTTAGTTTATCCTTCATAAATTTCACATAACTTGGCATTTGTTCCAAAGCTTCAACAAAATGAATGTTTATCGTTAACTTCTTACTGATTTTCAAAAAATTTGTAAATTGCTTATCTTTATTCTTCTACTTCAGTCTTTGAGAAAACAAAGGTAATGATTTTTCTAAAGGTCCTTGTGTTTGTTCATTTTCATTTTGGTCTCTTTCCATTTCTTCCTTCTCTTCTTCAACTTTAGTTTCTCTTTGGATCCTTGTTTCAACTTCTTTTCTACTTTGTAATTTAATAGCTTTAATTTGCTCCTTATTTTGATCGATTAGATTAACTTCCACCGTACTCAAAAGAATTCCAGAAGTTCTATTACTGAGTGCAGTAGCAATATTTTCTAATTGATTTTCAATATTTCTAATAGCAGCCTCTTGATTATGTATTTGATTTCCCATGTTTAACATTAGTTCTTACATCATCAACTTCAATTTTTTAACTTGTGGGTTAGGATTAGAGTTAAATCCAAAAGGATAATAAGGTCGATAACTAAGATTTCTTTGGTTGTTCAAATTTGCAGAGGGATTCACCGAATTGTTATAATTATTCCAACTAAAATTAGGGTGATTTTTCCATCTAGGATTATAAAAGTTAGAATAGGGATTTTTATTTCAAATATTTATAGCATTTAAAGTTTCATAAGATGATTGAGTATCAAGGATTTGTCCTAGAGAATTTTCGTCTACTACTGGGGGTATTTGAGAATAGTTCACTCATATTTGATCAATCTTTTTTGAAATAGCAACAATTTAAGATGCTAAAATAGACATTGCATCAGAATCATGAATATTAGCTACTCTCTTAGTATTTACCCTTTTAGAGTGCCATTGAAAATTGATAGTAGCCATTTCTTCAATTAAAGAATATGCGTCATCAAAAAGTTTTGACATTAGTGATCCACCCGCAACAGCATCTATAATAGATCTAAGTGATCCTACTAATCCATTATAAAATGTTTGAATTATTAACCAATCAGATAGAGCATGATGTGGACATTTTCTAAAAAGATCTTTAAATCTTTCCCAAGATTCATATATCGATTCCCCTTCAAACTATAAAAAAGATGTAATATTATTTCTAAGCTTAGCAATTTTCGAGGGTGGAAAATATTTGGGTAAGAATTTTTTTGATAGTTCCCCCCAAGTTTTGATAGATCCATGTGCTATTGAATTTAACCAAGCATTGGCTTTATCCCTTAATGAAAAAAAAAAGTTTAATCCTAATAGTATCATTAAACACTCCGTCATATTTAAAAGTAACACAAATTTCAAGAAAACTAGCAAAATATAAGTTTGGATCTTCAATAGGTGTTTCGCCAAACTGATTATTTTGTGTCATTTAGATAATACTGGATTTACACTCAAATGAATTAGCAGCAGCATCGGGATTTTGAATAGTCAAATGAAGTTCATCTACTGTCGGACTAGCTTAATCTTTTAAAGGTATTTTTTGATTTTTGTTTAATTGATTATTATTCACTATTTCATTTAAGTTTTTAATTTCTTTTTATTTTTTTTGATTTTTTGTAATATTACGTTCTAAGTCTGAATCGTAAAGTACTAAACCTTCAGATCCAACATTTCGCATAAACAAATATAATTAGCAAAAAAAAATTTCTTAGAAACAACTCTTACATAAGAATATATTTTCTTTTTGGATTTTTAAATTTTTAATTTATTAATTATCTCTAAATTTTCTAATTTACTAAATCTATTTAATTTACCATTACCTTCCCGGCAACGACGCCAAAAACTTGATCCCAAGTGAAATATAGTTCTGTAAAATTATATAGTTGACTCTGCTATGCAACGATGCTAAAAGTTTGATGCAATATTTTATGAATTAGGCATTTAAGAAATTAATGTTAGGATTCCACGCAAGTATACATATCGTTATCAAGTAATAAAATACTTTCTATTTAAGCCCCAAATATTGATCCCACGGGGAAGATATAAATTTGAAATGATAAATTTAATAGGAAATTCACAAAAAGTCAAAATGAAATTACTGTCACTAATTTTAAATGTTGAGATATTATCAGAACTAAATTATTTAACTAATAAAAAAACTGAAATACAAAGTTTAAACAGTAACTACTAAACTATTAAACTATTTTTATGTGATGAAGATTTCTTATGTGAAAAAATATCTTTCCCACTACAATGAGTTTTTGGTAAAATGAGATGAGATAAATGGTTTTAATATGTATTGTGCCAAATAGAAGAAATTTTAATTCTTTGCCCTGATACAGTGTTATAGAAAATCATTGGCTAATCCCAGGTTTAGTCCTTAAATCCGTGGCTAGGCTAGGAGGATATTGGCTCCCACTCTATAGCTCCAACTTCATTTCACCTGAAGGCTAACTCTCGTTTTAGTTTTTAAACACTAAGGCCGAATTGGAGATTTTAGTCTATCACCCTAAAGATTCTCCAATTCTACACCCAACAAAGTATATTTCCTTATTTATTTGCACTTAATTCTATGAACAAAATTCTCCTTTATGGAATTAAATGTGATCCTCACTCTGTTGTAGAACTCATACTCCATTTCCCATATCATATTTTTCACAACATATTTTAACAATTTAATTCGCCAGATCGAAAAGTAAATTAAGTTTGGAGTTGAAAACTCATCACAATTTATTTTATATTTTAATATTGACACATGCATATTATCTCTTCATTTCACCATATCTCAGAGCAAGGAGAAAGATAAAGTAAAATACTCAGACTTCAGGAGAAAGATACAACAAAACACAAATTTTATATAAAAAAGAAAGTTCACACAACACTAATAAACTAAAAACACTTACCTGAAACTCTTTCTCAAAGTAAATCCCTTGTAGCCTCTTCTAAAAAATGTAGGAAGAATAAATCTCTCACTTTTCTCCTTCTCCAACACTCTTAGAGACAAGTTCACACTTAATCTCACCTCAAAACTCTAAATTATAAGAACAATGGACTCTAAATGGTTGTGGAATGAAAAATGGAAATGGAAGTGATGTGTAGAAGGTTGAATTGGGACAATGAGATGTCAGGAAGAGTCACTTTTCTCATCAATTTTGGCCCCAAATAATGCCTAGAGTCAGTTCTCCAATAGGTTCCTCCAAAAACACTTCAAAAAGTGTCCACTTCATTGAATCTTCTAGAAAAAAATGGTTGAACCCACATTGGAGCCATCTTTGCCAGAGTTTCGCAATTTAATTCACTGCTCTATCAAACAACACCGTCGATGTTGTTTCTAGCACCGTCGACGCTTAAAAAAATTTCAACATCTTCATTTTCGCTACAAATTTCATCCTTTTTGCTTCTTTTTTTCTTTAAGTCCTAAAATTCAACAACCTGCAAGAAAACATAAAAATATCTTCCATTAAAGTGCAATATCACCAAAAATGAGTACAAAATATGGGTCTAAAAATGCATATATTTTTGGTGTATCTTAGAAAAGTTTTGGAGTGACTCTAAATTGATTTGGAGGTTCAATTTGAGGGATTTTGGCATTTGGTCAGCTTTGAGGTTGTTGGGTTAAACTTGGGCTTAGGTTGGGCTAGAGTTGTGTTAAGTCCAAATTGATGTTTAAAATGTTCTAAGGGAGTATCATTAAGAGTTTTCAATATAAATTGAGGCTTGACCAAGGCCAACTGAAGGTTCAATTTGGTGTGTGGGAATGTTTCAAAAAGTTTATGATGCAAATTGAGGCAATTGAGTGGGCTATGGGGGTTTTGGTTTGGATCAAAATTAAGCTTAAAGCATGGGCCAATTAAGCATGGATTTGGTTTTAAGTGATCATATGCATGATGAATTTGAGTTTGGAATTGAAATTGGTGGATATTTTGGTCAAATTGATGGACATTTGAAGTGAATTTGGAGAAACTGGACTCTTAAGGGCAACTTGGGACTTCTGGTCAAAATGCTCAAACTGGTCAAGTTGAGTTCAATTATAGGGTTCAAACTGGTTTTGGAGATATTTTGAAATGATTTTGGAGGTTTTGGGAGAGTTTGGGCCACCAAGGGTAGTTTTGCAATTTTGGCAAATTTGTTGGGTATTTTGGTAATTTTGGCAATTTTTGGTGGTTTTGGGAAATTTGAGTATTTTGAAATGCTTTGAAATGATTTTTGAACAAAATTGGGTACTTTGTGTGAAATTGGGATTTTTGGCCAAATTTAAGGTTTGGGGGTGTTCAGGTAATTTGGGTATATTTTGGGGGCAAAAAGCCAAGTTGGATATTTTGGTAAAATTGAGGTGCCAACCACTCTATGTGAGCCACGGACCAATGGAATCCCCATTTGGGTCCTCTATGTACTGGTCCTAGCTAAACCCCCGACTAGGGCTAGTGGGTCAAGGGGACCATCTACATGAGTCTCCCAAAGGATCAAGGGTTTAAAATCAACAAAGTTTGGGTTTAGGGTTATGAGTTAAGGTGAGTGAAAGTGAGTGCAAGTGAATGAACCAACTCCAGAATAACACCCAAAGTCAGCCTTAAGGCCAAGCAGTCCTTTGGGGACTCACCTTGAGCTCCCCCATATTGACCCCATCTACTAAGTGATAGAGGTTAAGACCAATATACGGAACTTAAAGTTGAGAAAAGAATGGTTTAAAGTTTTCTATTGGCGAGGAATCATTTTCTAGTCCTCTAAGAATAGTTAACAGGAAAGTCATATGGCTAGACCCTACGCTACTAAAGTGGCGAAACTAAACCTCAACAAAAAGTGAGGTCAACAAGGGTATGTTGAGATTCTCCTATCACCACATAGGACCGTGTACAAATTACAAAGCAGGATATGAAGCACTAATCACTGGGTTGGAATTAGAAATCTCAATGGATATAACAGACGTTGCCATCTATGGTGACTTTCAACTTATCATTCTACAAGTTGTTGGGCAATACAAAATTTTGAAGCCAAGGCTAGCAAAATACCATCGATTTACAATTAAGCTGCTTGAACAAATTTACAATGTGACTCTCTACTGGATTTCTCAAGGAGATAATGCCCATGCCAACACTCTAGCAAAACTTATTAAGGAGCTGGCACGTCCACCGAAGGATTTGAATGATATTTCAGTACAAAGAAGACGGATTTTATCTCGAATCAACCTCGACAATCTACATAAGATTGAAAAAAGAGAAGGAATGATGATCGCAGTTGCTGACATCAACAAAGACTTGCGAAAGCCATTAATAGAATTTTTTCAAAATAGAAAATTGTTAGAGGATAAGTTTGAGGCATACCATACCACAAGAATAGCTATGTCATATGCCCTAGTGAGAGATGTTCTATACAGAAGATCTTTCAATCAGATGTGGCTGCAATGTCTGAGCAGAGTAGAAGTGCAGAATATCGTCAAAGAGGTGCATGTTGGATTCTGTGGTGCTTACCATTCAAAGCTAAAAATGAAAAATGAAGATAAAAAGACTTGGGTATTATTGGCCGGCAATGATATCCGATTGCATGGATACAACTAGAAGGTGTGACCTTTTCCAAGTACATGGGGTGGTCTTACACCAACCTCCAAATGTGCTACACCCAAATGTCTTCTTGTGGTCACTCGAGTATTGGGGCACAAACATAATAGGTCTGATAGACCCTCCATCATCTAAGGGACATAGATTCATTTTTACCGCTATAGATTACTTCTTCAAGTGGGCAGAGACAGTTTCATTCTGAGAGGTTACAACACAGCACATCCTACAATTTTTCACAAGCCAAATTGTCTATCATTTTGGTGTTCTATGCAGAGGGATTTCCGACAATGAGATAGCCTTCAAAAGTACAAAGATCAACAACTCTGTCAAATGATAGAGGGAGACTAAAGATACTCTACAAACTACTTTCCTTGGTAAAACATATTGGAATAAAAAAAAAAGAGATTGACATAATAGGCCTACAAAACTTCAACAAAATGCTCGTCTAGATTCTAAAGAAGACACTGGACAAAAATAAACGAGATTGGCGTAATAAACTATTGGAAGCTTTGTGGGCCTATCAGACAACGTTCAAGACTCTCACTCAACTTACATCTTACGCACTTGTGTATAGATTTGAGGCTGTATTACCGATAGAAGTTCAGAAACCGTCTCTTAGAGTCACCGTCGCCAACCAGATTACAATTGAAGAAAGTGCAAGACTCAGACTTGAATAACTGAAAAGTCTTGAAGGAAAATGACTAGAAACACAATAACACTTGGAGCTCTACCAAGCAAGGATGGTACATGTTGCTATTCCCGTGAGAGCATCTACTGGAGGAGTATTTTTTGAATGCCCAAGATGCAACGTCCTACATTTGGATTGCTTTAGTTCATTTCAAGAGTTCACACTCGCCAGTGTGAGAGGCTAGGAGGCAGTGCATCCAAATGTTTAGTTGTACATCCCATTACCTAAAAAACTAGACCAAACACCGTTTCATGAAAATTTTGAGACAAGGGGACAACCCCGACACTTTGAGGAGATTTCAACAGCAGAATTAAAGAGAATGTGCAGAGTCTAAAGAAGAGAGTTTGAGTTCTACAAAGAAGTCCAAGGTAAAATTAACAATATATTGGAAGGCTTAGAGGTGTATATTGGGGTCTTCTTACAAAATGATGAAAAAAGAATTTTAGACTGTGTATTCGACCTGAGGGACAGAGGTTGAACTGGTCAGCTGAGGCCTAGAACATATTCAATGTTGTGGAAATGGGTGCACAGGAAAGGTAGAATAACCATTCAATGTGGTTGTTGTTACAATTTTATTGAATATATGCAAGGAAACCCCCCTGAAATATTATTATACGATGTGGTGGATCCAATGCCTTATGGAACAAAAAAATTGGTCAAGAGGATGATTTGATGGAGTATATTACCACCCAACTACATCCCAAACAACTGCATAATTAAAATTTATAATAAGGGGGATTGCATTCCTCCGCAAAATGATCACGATGACTTTGTTAGGTATTTTGGCACGGTATCTTTCATAAGCAGGAGCAACATACTCTTTGTAAGAAATATCAACATCATTGGCCCCAAGGAATTCATAGGGTCTGTTGAGATTTTTCTGCCGATGGGTTCGATACTGGTCTTAACAGGAAATAGAATTGATTTGGCCGAGCACTGCATCCTAGGAGAGCGATATCCCAAAGTATCTGCAACATTCAGAAGAATGCAAGATAGCAAGATACCATGGAGGTTGCGTCTGGACCCAGAATTGGAAGAACTACAGCCTTATGAGCTGTGAGAAGGTTGCACCTCTAAGTACAGGTAAAGGAAGTTCTTGTCTTGGAGCATGGCTTAGTAGGTCAGCTTGATGAGGAGCTCACCCCACCGGGATGGACAGATAGTGGCACACTTTTGTATCATGTTTTGATGCACTAGATATGATGAGACATGTATCAGATATGTTCAGCTTATGATATGTATTCAATATATGATGTTTCAGATGTATTCAACATGTTGTCTTTTGATAATTCAGCATGTTTTTAGTCTGTAGCTCATAATCCAAGCAGATTAATGAAATTTCCTTCAGATTTCAACTTGCTTATCGAATTGCCATCTTTGTGCAATTGATAAAGAGCCACAGAACCATACATTGGTTCTAAATTAATGAACTAAGAATGATACAATGAAAGCATAATATTAAAACTGAAAGTATTTTTGAGAAATCAACCAACAAAAATTAAATTTTGAAATTATATTTTGATAATTAAATGTGATAAAAACAACAAGAAAAGAAAATGATAAATTTTCATGAGTTTTTTTATCTCGAGTTTGAGGTTTCTTATTCTTTCTTTGCACAACGTGACTATTCTGGTCTGCACCAGTTTTCTTCACATCCCTGCGGAATTTCACATTGTGCACAAAATCTCACAACATTTCACAAATTCTCCTCACTAATGTCAATCTTCACATGTTACATATCTATGGACCTAACATCATAAATTCCACACTCTATTTTTATTTTGTTCTTGGAGACAGTACCGAGATTATGATTCTCTCTCATTTCTTCTTGGGTTGGATGTTAGTCTTCAAGCTTTCCTCTCTGGTGTAGTAAATTTACTCTGCCTAATCAGCTCTTGAGTTGGATGATAATTGTTGTGCTTTCCTTCTCAACCTGGTACTACCTTTTGGGTTGGATGTGAGTCATTGAGCTTTCCTCCCCAATGCAGTGAATTTACCTTGCTTGATCAGCCTTGAGTTGGATGTTAGTAGTCATGCTTTCCTTCTCAACCCGGTCAGTATTTTGGGGGCAAAAAGGCAAGTTGGATATTTTGGTAAAATTGAGGTGCCAACCACTCTATGTGAGCCACGGACCAATGGAATCCCCATTTGGGTCCTCTATGTACTAGTCCTAGCTAAATCCCAGCCTAAGGTTAGCGACTAGGGCTAGTGGGTCAAGGGGACCATCTACATGAGTCTCCCAAAGGATCAAGGGTTTAAAATCAACAAAGTTTGGGTTTAGGGTTATGAGTTAAGGTGAGTGAAAGTGAGTGCAAGTGAATGAACCAACTCCAGAATAACACCCAAAGTCAGCCTTAAGGCCAAGCAGTCCTTTGGGGACTCACCTTGAGCTCCCCCATATTGACCCCATCTACTAAGTGATAGAGGTTAAGACCAATATACGGAACTTAAAGTTGAGAAAAGAATGGTTTAAAGTTTTCTATTGGCGAGGAATCATTTTCTAGTCCTCTAAGAATAGTTAACAGGAAAGTCATATGGCTAGACCCTACGCTACTAAAGTGGCGAAACTAAACCTCAACCAAAAATGAGGTCAACAAATGGACCTCCAATAGTTGAGATTCTCCTATCACCAGATAGGACCGTGTACAAATTACAAAGTAGGATATGAAGCACTAATCACTGGGTTGGAATTAGAGATCTCAATGGATATAACAGACGTTGCATCTATGGTGACTCTTAACTTATCATTCTACAAGTTGTTGGGCAATACAAGATTTTGAAGCCAAGGCTAGCAAAATACCATCGATTTTTCAACTTATCATTCTACAAGTTGTTGGGCAATACAAAATTTTGAAGCCAAGGCTAGCAAAATACCATCGATTTACAATTAAGCTGCTTGAACAAATTTACAATGTGACTCTCTACTGGATTTCTCAAGGAGATAATGCCCATGCCAACACTCTAGCAAAACTTATTAAGGAGCTGGCACGTCCACCGAAGGATTTGAATGATATTTCAGTACAAAGAAGACGGATTTTATCTCGAATCAACCTCGACAATCTACATAAGATTGAAAAAAGAGAAGGAATGATGATCGCAGTTGCTGACATCAACAAAGACTTGTGAAAGCCATTAATAGAATTTTTTCAAACTAGAAAATTGTTAGAGGATAAGTTTGAGGCATACCATACCACAAGAATAGCTATGTCATATGCCCTAGTGAGAGATGTTCTATACAGAAGATCTTTCAATCAGATGTGGCTGCAATGTCTGAGCAGAGTAGAAGTGCAGAATATCGTCAAAGAGGTGCATGTTGGATTCTGTGGTGCTTACCATTCAAAGCTAAAAATGAAAAATGAAGATAAAAAGACTTGGGTATTATTGGCCGGCAATGATATCCGATTGCATGGATACAACTAGAAGGTGTCACCTTTGCCAAGTACATGGGGTGGTCTTACACCAACCTCCAAATGTGCTACACCCAAATGTCTTCTTGTGGTCACTCGAGTATTGGGGCACAAACATAATAGGTCTGATAGACCCTCCATCATCTAAGGGACATAGATTCATTTTTACCGCTATAGATTACTTCTTCAAGTGGGCAGAGACAGTTTCATTCCGAGAGGTTACAACACAGCACATCCTACAATTTTTCACAAGCCAAATTGTCTATGATTTTGGTGTTCTATGCAGAGGGATTTCCGACAATGAGATAGCCTTCAAAAGTACAAAGATCAACAACTCTGTCAAATGATAGAGGGAGACTAAAGATACTCTACAAACTACTATCCATGGTAAAACATATTGGAATAAAAATAAAAGAGATTGACATAATAGGCCTACAAAACTTCAACAAAATGCTCGTCTAGATTCTAAAGAAGACACTGGACAAAAATAAACGAGATTGGCGTAATAAACTATTGGAAGCTTTGTGGGCCTATCAGACAACGTTCAAGACTCCCACTCAGTGTACACCTTACATGCTCGTTAAGTGTTGAGGCTGTATTACCGATAGAAGTTCAGAAACCGTCTCTTAGAGTCACCGTCGCCAACCAGATTACAATTGAAGAAAGTGCAAGACTCAGACTTGAATAACTGAAAAGTCTTGAAGGAAAATGACTAGAAACACAATAACACTTGGAGCTCTACCAAGCAAGGATGGTACAGGCTCATGAAAAATTGGTCCGCCGAGGGAATTTAAATTCGGTGACCGTATTCTTGTTCTTAAGAGACCTATTCTTGCACACCACAGAATAGGTGAAAAATTTGAACCAACTTGGGAGGGAACATTCATCATAGAGGAAGTTTACTTGGGAAGAGATTACCATCTGGTGGATTTCTGGGGCGAAATACATATGTTGTTGGTCACGTGATGTCGCTTGAAATTGACTGCTTGTTGAAATTTTGATTGTTCTGGGGTTATTTTTTTAGCATAGCGTCTGTGGCTGGGTCCAAAGTTTTGTAATAAATTAACCACAACAAAATAAATAATTTTTGAATTTTTCCTTTTCGTTTCCCTTCTTCTGTTTCTAATTTTAAAATTTAATTAAACTAAATTAAAATGTGTAAATAAAATTTGAAAATAATAAATTTTGTTGTCTAATAAGTGCTTCGTTCTTGTTCTTGTTCTTGTTCATGTTGAATGTCAGCTCACTGACGTTTTTATGTCTTCTATAGAAGAATGTCAAAACTGAAGCTGATCTTTGCTTTAATTAATGGACTAAATCTCACACTGAATGAAGAAATGGCTGCTCAGGGCGGCGTCATAAACTTTGACTTAGACTTCAGTCAAGTCAACGCAGAATATGAGAACCCCCTGATGGACGTTGTCAATCACTAGAAAAAGGAAGGATTACTGTCTCTGCTAATGATGGGTGCCATAGAAGACTCCTCACAGAAGAGGAAGAAAGTAATCACTCAACAATAACATCCAATCAAAGGAACCAGTCATCCACAGTCCTTGATAACTACCTTGAGAGGGGATTTAATAGGTGTCAATCAAGAGAGAGTGTCAAATGCACCGTTCAGAAGAACTCAGCGTCGCAATTCCAACCGACACAAACATAGAGCCTTTCTACGAGAAGAGAAAAGATGACAGAAAGAAGCAACAGGTCTACTCACCCCTATTCCTGAGAGGAAGATTTATGAGCCATGATTGAGGGAGACCTCTTCTAGCTCACTTAGTATAGAGGACAAGTTAGAGCCGACCATAGAGCCTATACAGACAGAAACACCTCATGAATCTTACAAGGGTGTTGCTCGCTATGAAATGTTGATATTCCCGTGAGAGCATTTACTGGAGGAGTATTTTTTGAATGCCCAAGATGAAACGTCCTACATTTGGATTGCTTTAGTTCTTTTCAAGAGTTCACACTCACCAGTGTGAGAGGCTATGAGGTAGTGCATCCAGATGTTTAGTTGTACATCCCATTACCTAAAAAACTAGACCAAACATGGGTTCCTGAAAATGTTGAGACAAGGGGACAACCCCGACACTTTGAGGAGATTTCAACAGCAGAATTAAAGAGAATGTGCAGAGTCTAAAGAAGAGAGTTTGAGTTCTACAAAGAAGTCCAAGGTAAAATTAACAATATATTGGAAGGCTTAGAGGTGTATATTGGGGTCTTCTTACAAAATGATGAAAAAAGAATTTTAGACTGTGTATTCGACCTGAGGGACAGAGGTTGAACTGGTCAGCTGAGGCCTAGAACATATTCAATGTTGTGGAAATGGGTGCACAGGAAAGGTAGAATAACCATTCAATGTGGTTGTTGTTACAATTTTATTGAATATATGCAAGGAAACCCCCCTGAAATATTATTATACGATGAGGTGGATCCAATGCCTTATGGAACAAAAAAATTGGTCAAGAGGATGATTTGATGGAGTATATTACCACCCAACTACATCCCAAACAACTGCATAATTAAAATTTATAATAAGGGGGATTGCATTCCTCCGCAAAATGATCACGATGACTTCGTTAGGTATTTTTGCACGGTATATTTCATAAGCAGGAGCAACATACTCTTTGTAAGAAATATCAACATCATTGGCCCCAAGGAATTCATAGGGTCTGTTGAGATTTTTCTGCCGATGGGTTCGATACTGGTCTTAACAGGAAATAGAATTGATTTGGCCGAGCACTTCATCCTAGGAGAGCAATATCCCAAAGTATCTGCAACATTCAGAAGAATGCAAGATAGCAAGATACCATGGAGGTTGCGTCTGGACCCAGAATTGGAAGAACTACAGCCTTATGAGCTGTGAGAAGGTTGCACCTCTAAGTACAGGTAAAGGAAGTTCTTGTCTTGGAGCATGGCTTAGTAGGTCAGCTTGATGAGGAGCTCACCCCACCGGGGATGGACAGATAGTGGCAAACTTTTGTATCATGTTTTGATGCACTAGATATGATTAGACATGTATCAGATATGTTCAGCTTATGACATGTATTCAATATATGATGTTTCAGATGTATTCAACATGTTGTCTTTTGATAATTCAGCATGTTTTTAGTCTGTAGCTCATAATCCAAGCAGATTAATGAAATTTCCTTCAGATTTCAACTTCCTTATCGAATTGCCATCTTTGTGCAATTGATAAAGAGCCACAGAACCATACATTGGTTCTAAATTAATGAACTAAGAATGATACAATGAAAGCATAATATTAAAACTGAAAGTATTTTTGAGAAATCAACCAACAAAAATTAAATTTTGAAATTATATTTTGATAATTAAATGTGATAAAAACAACAAGAAAAGAAAATGATAAATTTTCATGAGTTTTTTTATCTCGAGTTTGAGGTTTCTTATTCTTTCTTTGCACAACGTGACTATTCTGGTCTGCACCAGTTTTCTTCACATCCCTGTTGAATTTCACATTGTGCACAAAATCTCACAACATTTCACAAATTCTCCTCACTAATGTCAATCTTCACATGTTACATATCTATGGACCTAACATCATAAATTCCACACTCTATTTTTATTTTGTTCTTGGAGACAGTACCGAGATTATGATTCTCTCTCATTTCTTCTTGGGTTGGATGTTAGTCTTCAAGCTTTCCTCTCTGATGTAGTAAATTTACTCTTCCTAATCAGCTCTTGAGTTGGATGATAATTGTTGTCCTTTCCTTCTCAACCTGGTACTACCTTTTGGGTTGGATGTGAGTCATTGAGCTTTCCTCCCCAATGCAGTGAATTTACCTTGCTTGATCAGCCTTGAGTTGGATGTTAGTAGTCATGCTTTCCTTCTCAACCCGGTCAGTGTCTACTACCTCTTGGGTTGGATGTGATTCATCAAGCTTTCTTTCCTAATTTTGTAAATTTACCTTGCTTGATCAACTCCTGAGTTGGATGTTAGTCGTTGTGTTTTCCTTCTCAACCTGATTCTGATTTGTATCTACTACCTTTCGGGTTGGATTTTGGTCATCGAGCTTTCCTCCCCAATGTAGTAAATTTACCTTGCTTGATCAGCTCTTGAGTTTGATGTTAGTTGTCAAGCTTTCCATCTCAACCTAATTTTTTTTACTACCTCTTGGGTTGGATGTTAGTCATCGAGCTTTCCTCCCCAATGTATTAAATTTACCTTGTCTGGTCAGCTCTTGAGTTGGATGTGAGTCGTCATTGTTTCTTTCTCAACCTTATTGATCTGTTTCTATTACCTCTTTGGTTGGATGTTAGTCATCAAGCTTTCCTTCTCAATGTAGTAAATTTACCTTGTCTAATCAGCTCTTGAAATGGATGTTAGTCGTCATGCTTTCCTTCTCAACTTGATCTGTGTCCACTACCTCTTTGGTTGGATGTGAGTCATTGAGCTTTCCTTCCCGAAGTAGAGATATTTTTCCAAAACAAATCAAATTTTAGAGGATGAGGATTCCCTTCCCGAAGTAGAGATATTTTTCCAAAATAAATCAAATTTTAGAGGATGAGGATTCATACATCCGATTCAAATATCAAATTTTTGAGGAAGAGGATTCTGACAACTTATTCCACATTGCTTTGCAATGGTCCAGATATCAAACTTTAGAGGTTGGGGGAACAAGCCATTTGATTAATTCAAGGCATCCTGCTCCCATTCTTTTAGGTGATTTTAAGATTACCTTAAATGGAGTAAAGTATTTGATTCTTCTTCCGGGATTGATACCCGAATTTCAATTCCCATTTTTTGGTCAACACCTAAATTCTAATTCTTATCATCCAATATACACCTCAAACTTGATAACTTGAAATCCACCTTCTAATCCCCAGTGAGAGTTCTAAATTTTTGTTTCAATTGGATATTCACTTTTCAATTTCCTAATGGAAATAACTGTCACTCAATTCTGCTCTTCGTTCTAGGACCGTTGACTTAGAAAGTCGTGTTGGTTTTCTTGATCTCGTTGGTCAAGACCAATACATGCGATATGCTTGCCCGACACACCACACTTACTAGGGGTGCATTTGTTGACCTCATTTTTTTTTAGGTCTATCTTTTCCTTATTAGTAGCCTAGGTTCTAGCCATAGGACTTTCCTATTGACTATTCCTAGAGGACTAAAAAAGGAACCTTCACCATTAGAAATTCTATACTCTTCTCTACTCAACTTGAAGGTCCACATGTTGGTCCTGACCTTTAGCACTTAGTAGGTGGGGTCAGTATAGAAGAGCTCAAACAGAGTCCCCATAAGATGTTCAAGCTTTAGGACTAACCCTAGGTGGTCTGGTTTTGGTTAGGCTAGACTGCACACTCCTCACATACCCAAAACCCTAGGACCCCTTTTAGGACTAACCCTAGGTGGTCCGGTTTTGGTTAGGCTAGACCGCACACTCCTCACATACCCAAAACCCTAGGACCCCTTTAATTTGGCTTCTGAGTCTTTTTAGATAGCTCATATGGATGGACCCAAACCCCTAGTCCTTGGCTAAGAGGGATAGAACCAGTATATTGAACATCCAAAATGAGTCCTCATATGACTCCTATTAGTTTGGCATGGTTTCATGGCTTACTTGCTCATTCTAGCCCAAAATCACCAAAATTACCCCAACAATTTTAATTTTTTCCAAAAATCCTAAAGTTACCCAAAATACCCAAATTTTACCAAAAGTCATTTAAAATCACTCACTTCGACCTAAATTGACTAAAAATCACCAAAATCAACAAATTTTCAAAATATCCCCAATATTGTCCAAAATTACTGATCAAATTCTTTTGTTACGATAGATTGTGTAAAAATTAAATAAGTATAATCAATTAATATTCGGATTCTATGCAAGAATATGTATCGTTATCAAGTAATAATGGACTTTCTATTTAAGCCCCAAATATCCATCTCACGTGGAAGATTTAAATTGGAAATGATAAATTTTCTAGGAAATTCATAGAAAGTCAATTGAAATCACTATCACTAGTTTCAATTGTTGAGATGTAATCAAAATTAAATTTCTAAACTATTATCAAATCAATAATGCAAAGTTTAAAATGGTAAATACTAATCTATTAACTATGTTTATGTAAGGAAGATTTTTATGTGAAAAAGCATTCTTCCCACTAGAATGAAGCGATGGTAAAATGAGATGAGATAAATGTTCATAATATGTATTGTGCCAAATAGGAGAAATTTTAATTCTCTACCCTGATACAGTGCATAGAATATCATTGGCTAATCTCAGTGTTTAGTCCCTAAATTCGAGGCTAGGCTAGGAGGATATCGGCTCCCACTCAAGAGCTCCCACTTCCCTTCTCCTGAAGGCTAGGCTTTAGTTCTTAAACACTAAGATCGAATTAGGGATTTTAGTCTATCATCCTAAAATCTCCAATTCTACACCCAATAATGAATATTTCCTTATTTATTTGCACTTGATTCCATGAATGAACTATTCCTTCAT
>NW_018223357.1:35646-37353 GCF_001263595.1 Phalaenopsis equestris
GAAAGATAGAGGGAACTACTCAGACTTCATGAGAAAGAAATAACAAAACACAAATTTCATATACAAAAGAAAGTTCATACAAAATTCATAAATAAACAATACTTATCTATAAACTCTTTCTCAAAGCAAATCCTTTGTAGCCTTTCCTTAGAAATGCAGGAAGAATATATCTCTCACTTTTCTCCTTCTCCAACACTCTTACAGAAAGTTTCACACTAAATCTCACCACAAAAACTCTAAACTATGAAAAAAAATCACTAAGTGACTCTAATATGGAAGTGGAATGGAATGATGTGGTGCAAAAAATGAATGTAGAGGAGTGAAAAACGTAGAGGAGCGAAAAACATAGAGGAACACTTTTTCTAATGAAATTCGGCCACAAATAGAGCCTAAGTTCGGTTCTCCAAGAGGTGCCTCCCAAAACTCTTCAAAAAATCATCCAAATACATCGAACCTTCTAGAACCGAGGTCTGCACCACCTTTGGCGCGTGTCGGCGCTAGTCTGGCGCCGTCGACGCTGATTAAAAATCTCCAGCCTTAAGTTGTTCTGCACCATTGGCGCTGACTTCGGCGTTGCTGGCGCTGAGCATTTATTCAAAAATGTAATTTTGACTCCAAATTTTATCCTTTTTCCTTTCTTTTTACTTTAAGCCCTAAAAATTAACAATCTACAAGAAAACATCAAAATAGCTTCCATTAAAGTGCAATATCACAAAAAATGAGTATAAAATATGGGTCTAAAAATGCATATATTTTTAGTGTATCAAAATCCCCCAAACTTACATGTTACTTGTTCTCAAGTAACTTCTCTACTACATAAAAAATATGACTTATGGTAACAAATTTAACTATTAGATTTCAATATTTTAGTTCTCTAAATATAATAGTTTAACCTAAGAAAAATTCAAAACAATTCCAGTTAATACTAATGGTGTAAGGACATTCAGTAAATAAGTCTAAGGTTACTGGTCCTATATTTCATTTAAGAAAATTTGCAATTTGTCATATTAAAGTCACTTAGAGAATTTATATGAAAAAAAACTTCGTAAAACTTTATTAATAATTAACCTAACATTCAAATAAAAAGTTTAGAAAATGTGTCCAAGTCTTTTTTCTTAAGTTTATTCAAGTGAAACCAATTTTTAATTAGGCATTAATTCCTGGATACTTAATGTTTATGAATGGTATAGCAATATATCTAATGGTATTTTTCACTTATATTTCCATATTTTGCAACAAAACCAAAAAATTGATCCT
Organism: Phalaenopsis equestris; assembly: GCF_001263595.1. Classification (NCBI taxonomy): domain Eukaryota; kingdom Viridiplantae; phylum Streptophyta; class Magnoliopsida; order Asparagales; family Orchidaceae; genus Phalaenopsis; species Phalaenopsis equestris. The sequence continues at coordinate 36,904 of NW_018223357.1, forward strand.
AAAGAAAAATAAAAATTTAACTTTTAATTTATATATATTTATATTGGGATACTACACAAGCATACATATCGTTATCAAGTAATGTAAGACTTTTTGATTAAGACCTAAATATCGAACCCATAGGGAAGATTATACAATATGCACTTGTTAGAAAGTTTTTCTATTTTTAAAAAGATAATTACTTAAACTAAAAACAATATTTGTAAGAATTTCAAATTTAAATATTTTTGGTAATTTTGATATTTTAACGAAACAGTAATAACTTAAAAAGATAACTAAAGTTTTTGTAGAAATAATGTACTTAATAGGAAATATCTTTCTTCCTATCATGAATCAGTAATAATTATAGGAATTCTGTTGTGGAAGTATGCAAATTGTGTTATGCTAAATAGGAGCAATAATATTCTTTACCCTTACTAGAGATGCTATAAAGAACATTGACTAATTTAA
>NW_018223357.1:38059-40358 GCF_001263595.1 Phalaenopsis equestris
CAATATTTTTAGGACTCTTTTCTAAGTCTTCTCTTCTTTCTTTTATAGTTTTCCAAGAGGTGCCTTGGGATTTCTTGAAAATGTGTCTTGATTCAATGTATTTTCCAAGAGACGCATCCTTTCATGAAAAGTTTTGTCCATGGTGGTTACAACCACCTATTAAGCCAAAGGGTGCCTCCAAAACCTCTGCCTCAAAAACCTCTTCAAAGTTCATGAAAACCCATTTTAGTCATCTATTAACTGCCATTGAAGTATAAGAGCGGGGTCTCGGTGCTTAAGCACGGCCTCCTCCGTTTAACCAGTGCTTAGACGCCAAAACTCTTTTGCACAATTTTTCCCCTTTTTGCTCCAAACTTGATGCTTTTTCACTCCTTTAAGCATTCTTTCCATTTTTACTTGTATCTGCAAGAAAAACACACAAAAATATCTTCCATTAAAGCACAATATCTCAAAAATAGTTGTAAAATTGTGTCTAAAAATACTATATATTATAGGTGTATCAAAATCCCCCAAACTTAAAATGTTACTTTCCCTCAAGTGACATTCCAATCCTTTCAAATCAAAATATGTAGATTATGAAAATGAGTTTCTTTAGGATATTCTAAAATTTTGATGTTGAAATCAAAATTTAGATTTTGAAATACATTAGTCCATTATATTAGTGCCTAATCAAAAATTGGTTCTACATTTGATCTAAATTGGACTAATCCTCAAGCTTCTCCTCCCTTACATTTCTTTTCTTTTTCTTTTCTTTCTTTTTATTTTCCGTTTCTTTTTCTTTTTCTTCTTCTTTTTCTTTTTCTTCTTCTTTTTCTTTTTAAGGCATGGATTACTATATCTGGATAGGCTTTTAATGATTTTGAATTCCACTTCTCATTTCCTAAAGTAAAGTCTTGATATAAAACTTTTACTTAAAAATATAATAACAATTTTAAAAATCATTTTAATAAAAGAAATTTAAGTATTAAAAATAAAAGTCTAATTTATCTAAATTTTTCAAATATACAAATTTTCTTACTAAAGATAGTTAATTATATTAATCATTTTCTATACTAAAAATTTTTAACTTAAGGTTTTTCTTTTTTTACTTAAAATTTTAACTAAATTTTCTTACTCATTTCAAAAATCAAAGTTTACTTCCCAAATATAACTTCATATACATAATCAATTTTTTTCTCTCAAAATCAAATTCACTTGCAGTACATTTGAGAACAAATAAAATTCCAGTTTTAAAATTTTTTTTCATCCCCCCTAACTTTAATTTTTAACAGATTAAATAGTTTAGCATTAGATTTATATAAGGAGGAATGAAAATTTAAAAATAACATGCTAACAGAAATTTTAAACCCTAATTATACAAGTATAAAACTAAAGACAAGTAAAGTTAATTTTTTGATCAAATTCTCTATTTTTTATTTTAGTTTAATATGTAGATTCAATAGACTTATAAATAGTGGTTATAAACATAAAAGCAAACATACACACTACTGACATCACAATCTTAACATAAAGACAAAGTTGCAAACGTGATAAAAGAAAAATAAAGGGTAGCAGTTTCTGAATTTTATGTTTAAGATCTAAGCTTGCAAGATTTTCTACTTTATAACAGATATGAAATTAAGTTAAGTTCTAAACTAACTAAATCACAGTACTAAACACAAAACAACAGTTGCTACCCTAAAATTTTAAAAACGAAATAATATCTAACACAACAATCACAACAACAATAACATAAAAATTGAAAACACAACATAAAACATAGTCCAAAACAGCACACATATGAAAATGTAGGAGGCTCAGACTACATAGTTCATATCATATTACAATCATAAAATGAATCTCTCAGCTCTACTCTTCATCATCAGAATCACCGCTGTACCATTTTTTTGCAAGCTCATAATCATAATATCGAGGATATGGAAGAAATTGCACTTCTGGTTCACCTCTAATCAGGCTCTCCAAAGATAACTAGACCCAAAGATAAGTGGAATTTCTCTTCATAATCACTTTTTCTTCTATTATAACTATTAGTATGATCTGCAAAACGCTCTAAATTTTGTACCTTATCAGCAATACAATTAATATTATCCATCATCATCTGTAGTAACTCATCCTGAGTCTTAGTAGAATCACCTCTAGATGTGGAAGCATGTGAAGTAGATGGTCTAGATGAAGATGCAGCAGAGGTAGATGCATCAGACTTCTCTATTCCATAGCTCTTGGAAAATCCTCCTCTCCAGCCAAAAATCAAATGCTCAGAATAAGTCTTCACATTCACCTTTGTGATGGGCTTTAGAGG
>NW_018223357.1:40368-44622 GCF_001263595.1 Phalaenopsis equestris
CCCAACTATCATACTTCACTCTAACCTGCTCGCATAAAGAAAATATCAAGGAAGAAAATCCAACCTGCTCGCATAAAGAAAATATCAAGGAAGAATATCCCATACCTGCAGTAGTAGCAGCAGTAGCTGAACTGATGATAGTGTGATAGATCAAAGCCCATATGTTGATGGGCTTTCCCTCCTGAATATAATAATTCAACATTGCTTTCTCTTTGGTCACTTCACTAAGATGATTGGTCGAAAGCAGACGAGCAGAAAGGAAACAGTGTCAGGCTTTTGAAGGTGCAAATAACTTTGAAGTTGGGAAATTTACTCTCCTCTCATTAGTAATCTTCCAATGTCCTCTCCCAATAGTCAAGTATAAAATAATCTCGTCTAACTCCGCTTCCGTAGGACTATAATTCACATAAAAATAAAAAGTATCCAGTGGTAAATGTAAAACAAGTTGATTACCTATGGAGTAAAAGGTACCGACTTCCCTTGAACCATAACCTGATCGTCTTCATCCGCTCGGAGATTTGCATAAAACTCCCTTACAACAGAAATTATAGTGACAGGAGAGAAACAACAGGGAGAGAAACAACAGAACTGCTCCCACTGTCGGCGGACTATGCAGACTATCAGGTCTTCACCTCACCACCTGGACTTTCAAAACATTGCTCCTTAATCAATTTTTGTGACTGTAGAGCATCACTATATTGATCCTGAGCTTTTGAACTGAAAATTTGCTCGAATCAAATAGGCTCTTTCCTCCGTTCCTCTTCATTATTGGTGTCTTTCTACAAATTTGATAAATTCCAAAAATAACTTTAAAAATCAAGTTTAAATCACTAAACTAAACTTCCAAAAGCACTCACTAAACTTCCCAAGCAATTTCTATAGATTTTTCTTCACTTTTGACCATGAATAGTAAATTTTCGAAATCTTTCAAATTTGCTTAAAATATATGGTGAAAATCCACAATTTTTGCATAGAAGTAAAGCTCTTACATTAAGGAACTTGGATCTAGCAAATCTCACTTGATTCCACAAAGAAATCTCTAAATTTCACATTCCCTAGCCCTCAAAATCGTGAACTCGAGTTGCAGAAGACGATAGGAGGCGTTAAAAATGGCATTTTTGGACCAAAAATTCACTTTTAACCATTTGTGAACCGGTGCTTAAGCGCGGATAAGTGGCGCTTAGCCACCTACCTCTTGAGTTACATCTGCCTGCCTCTCGGGTTAGCTCGCGCCTAAGCGTGAGATGTGGCGCTTACGCGCTAGTGCACAATTTTTTATATTTTTAATTGTAAGTAAAATGCACTATTAGCTAAAGCAAACCACCCTTAAATGGTCTTATAACACTTAAATGACTATTTTTACTTCCTAAAACTCCCTTTTCTCTCAAAATTTTCCATAAGAATCAATTCAATTTGAGGCAAAAAATAGCACAAATTTTCACAAAAATAAACTTATATTAATTTACAAACAAGTACAAACACATTTAACACTTAGTTCTCTCTCCAAATCGTCTTAGATGAGAAAATTTTCCTAAATACAAAACACTTAACACACATTTACAAATAAACACATAAGTGACACAAACACTAAACACACGACATAAATACTAACAAACATAAAAACATGACTCCAAACACACAATTCCTAACACTTAACTTAATGTCATTCTTCATTAGAAAGAACAAACTCTTGTCTCTCAGTAGTCTCTCCAGGAATATTGAGTTGATAAAACTGACGGTGGTGACGAGCTCTAATACTATCATCTTCGATCCACTTTTGCTTACGGAACATCGCCTTATTTGCTTCCTCTACATAACTAGTATGGTTGAATTGCATCTTAATTTGCCACCCAAAATGTTCTAGATGAGCATGCAATTCAAGAACCTTAGTCTATAATACAGATATAGTATTCTCCATCTTGTTGATCTTCTCCGGTATCACTTCAATACTAACGGCTAAAAAACTGTTATACACCTCTTGTGCAGTTTGACTAATGAACTTCTTCCTCATGTCTTCTTCTTTCTTCTTCAAATCCATCTCCCATCAAGACATTTTCTCTAAATCTCTCTCTTTCTTAGACTTTTAGGGCTAAAAATAATCGGGGGTGAAATTCCTTCGCAAACCCCTTCTAATTATAGGCCTAATTCCCCCTCATAACTTCTAGGAATGACTTGAAACTGCCAAGACACGTTTATTCCAACTAAATTGTAGTTACACCTTCTAGAATTCAAAATTTACAGATGCGATTAACTTGTCAAGCTTAAGCGTTGGATCTGGAGCTTAAGCGCCAGTGCACAATTTTGCACCAGTCAACTTAACGTCCAAATTCTAATTCTAACATGTCTAGGTCACTAAATAAAGTCTAAAAATCATTACTAGCACATAATAAACTCAAAAATACTACCCAAAATTTCTTAATCATACTCAAAACAATAATCAAAGCAAAAACACACAGATAAATATGGGTTGCCTCCCGCAATTCAGCCCGATGTAACCAGTGCTCATTCTGGTTGACCCGACATCATTCCATCATTATATTTATGTTGATCCCCTATATAATAAAGTTTCAGTATATGTCCATCCGCATTAAATATTTTCTCATAATTAGGATCTTTAATATCCACAGCTCCATAAGGATAAACTTTTTTCACAACAAATGGACCCATCCACCTCGACTTAAGTTTGCCTGAAAATAATCTTAACCTTGCATTATATAGCAAAACTTGTTGCCCTAGCTGAAAATTTTTAGTAAGAATCTTTCGATCATGCCACATTTTTATCTTTTCTTTATAAACCTTAGAAGTCTCAGAAGATTCATTACTTATCTCTTCAAGCTCATTTAATTGTAACAATCTTTTCTCACCAGCATCTTTTGAATTATAATTTCCATATTTCTTTTAATTTCTCGATTGGATAATTTAGCCAAACCACTTATCTGAGGATGATAAGCAGTAGCAATCCTATGATTTATATGATAATTCTTTAATAACTTAATGACATTTCTGAAATGACTTCTCCCATCACTAATGATAACTCTCGGCATCCCAAATCTACAGAATTTGTTCATTTTGAAAAATTTTGCAACACTTTGAGCATCACATATAGCTAAAGCAATAGCTTCTATCCATTTGGATACATAGTCCACTACTAACAGAATATATAAATTTCTGAAAGATGGTATAATGGGTCCCATGAAATCTAATCCCCAAACATCAAATATTTCAACTTCTAGCATATAATTGAGGGGCATCTCATTTCTTCTAGAAATGTTGCCTACTCTTTGACATTTATCACAAGTTTTGATATAACCATTAACATCTCTAAAAATTGTAGGCCAACAAAATCCAGATTGTAGAATTTTGTATGTTATTTTATCAACACCAAAATTTCCCCCAAAATCAGAATTAGGACATTTTTAGATAATTTCATAAGTTTTCTCTAGTGGTACACATCTTTGAATGATCAGATCCTTTCCTTGTTTATATAAATATGGGTTACCCCAAAAATAAGTCTTAGCTTCAGAAATGAATTTCCTCATTTGTTAGTATGTCATTCCATAAGGTTTAAGATAACTAACAATATAGTTCACAATGTCGGCATACCACATAAGACGCCACTCATTTACAGTGAACAATTTTTCATCTAGAAAATGTTCATTAATTTCTTTTTCAAAATAGTGTGGTTTTTCTAATTCAAGCCTTTCAGTTCCCTTCTGATCTACTATTTCAAAATCAAATTCTTGTAAAAGAAGAATCCATCTTATAAGTCTCAGTTTAGTATCCTTCTTTTTCATTAAGTACTTAATAGTTGAATGAACTGTATGCACAATATAATGAGTTCCAATCAAATATGATCCAAATTTATTAAAGGCATATACTATAGCTAATAACTCTTCTCTTTTTTCAGTTGTTGTAATTTGAGTTTCATTAAGAGTTTTACTAGCATAGGAAATAACTTTGAAAATTTTATCATATTATTGTTCTAAAACAACTCCAATAGCATAATCACTTGCATCACACATATGTTCAAAAGATTTTTCCCATTTTTTTGAAACTATAATTGGTGCAGTGATTAATTTCTCTATTAATAATTTAAAAGCTTTTAAGCATTCCTCATTAAAGTTGAAAATTGCATCTTTCTCTAGTAAATGGCATAAAGGCTTAGCAATCTTAGAAAAGTCCTTAATATATCGCCTGTAGAATCTAACATGTCCTAAGAAACTCCTAATTTCCCTTACATTTGTTGGATAAGGT